>NC_141021.1:38785000-39085000 GCF_052040795.2 Danio rerio
ATGAGCAAATCGTACTTAATTGTATGAATTAGATCGTACAAATTCATACGAATTAGCGACTAAATTAAAAAGTTACAAATTGCCGTGAGATTGCATTGGTTAAATAGAAAAAAAGAAAGTCATAATGGTGTGCAACCACTTGAGGGTGAATGCACAGTGAGTACATTTTCATTTTTGAACTATCCCTTTAAAACTCAGGACAGACACAAACCAGACACAGACTGCCAGCCATTTCAATGGCATGGGTAATTAAAACCATACCCCTCAACTTACGCCCTAATACATATTCACTTAGCCCAAATCTACAGGAATTACAGAATCTCTCAGAGGTATCGGCACACAATGGCGCTTTTATCATATGCTTATCAGCATGACCTCTTTCTCTCTTTTTAATGCTCGATCTTTTGCCCTTTCAATCAGGAAGCATATTACTCCTCTGTCAGAGCAAAGCACTTCCTAACGACAGCAGAGGCAGCTGGGAAAGAGGGCGAGGGCAGGAGGCCTTCGCATTAACATAATAATCCAGCCATGCTCCCATAGGCCCCGGGGCCAGACAGCATATTAGCTGGGTCCCCTTTGTGTGGGTCCTTGCAAAGGAGAAAGAGCCGTCTTATTACTTGCCTGTCAACCTGTGGAACCTTTATTTTCCACAGTAGTTGTTGGTTGTAAGGACAAGCAGGTTTTCTTTCCGGCGTGCATGCTGTATGTACTTCTGACGTGAACAGCAAACTCTGTGTACCAACAGAAAATGCAATAAAACTCATATCTTATAACTCAAAAATCTCAAAACTCATTGTAATTAGTTAATAATGGGTTGTTTATTTCATTCTTTGCATGCTGTAAGGATCCATCTACTAGCTCAATGACAAAACTAACAGCATGGTCGAAGATTAAATGTGTGTAAGCCTTTTCTAGTGCTTCTTAAAAGAATTCTGTTCTTGATTAGAATTTATTTATTTATTTATTTATTTATTTATTTATTTATTTATTTATTTATTTATTTATTTATTTATTTATTTAATTTTATTTTATTTTATTTTATTTTATTTTATTTTATTTTATTTTATTTTTTAGCTCCGAATTGAATCTGACTCCAATTTTAAGTGATCATTAGGGCCAGATGGAATCTGCAGACATTTTTTGCTATTTCTGCGCAGAATTTTGTTGGAAATCTGTGGACTGATGCGGAATGATTTTGGGAGTATCATAACTAAAACCTTAATATATGAATTAAAAAGTAATACCTTTTTAACTTGTATTTAATGTTTACAATGCAAATTTTATTAGATCCACTTTATTTGGTAAACAAACCAAGTCTCTCATAATATATCTACTAAAAGAGACAAAAAATGACTTTACAAACTGTATTGTAAATAAATTACATTAACATTTACATATTAGTCAATAATATTACTGAAGTTAATAAAAAAAGTATAAATATAAATGTACACACATTTACACCAGTAAATAAACAGAATCAATAATGGGCAAAAAATCTTTAAAAATCTGCGTAATTCTCTGCACGTGTGGGCCTAGATCATTAAATTTAGACTGTATTTCTAATTCGTAATGGATCACATTCATCAAAAGTGAAAAAAATTCGCTATTTGATTATTTCAGATGCACATGATGGGTTACAGAGGCAATTAAAGAACTTGCTCTTTTGCAGGTCTGCTACTCAGACTACAAAGTTTTAATGTTTTATTGCATAGCAATTCTGGTCTCATGAAATTCCATAACAGTTCTCAGGGTCTGATATTATGGAGAGATTTAGTCATCCTTACAATGCAATGCCAATACATGATCACAGAACATTTTGATTTGGTTCAATTTAAATTAATTTCCAGATGAAAACACAATGATTGCTGTATGAGGTACCATCACAATGAAAAAAAAAAAGAATAAAAACAATTAAACAAATGAAAAGTTCAAAATGCAAAAACCTTGTTGTCTGAATTTTCCATCAAAAAATTGCATTTTTCCCAGCCTCCTTTGTTTATATTGAGATATTTCACTTTAAAGATCGAAAAAACATTTATTCTTTGCCATAAAATGATACTACTGAACATATACACAGGAGCCTGATAAAAATGCTCATTTCTCATTATTGCATCTGTACTCTTCAAATGTTTAGGAAGGTTGTAGTCTTCAACTCTTCAAAGGTTGTAGAATCACTCCATTTAAGATGTAAAATACTTTTTAAACATTGTTAATAAAGCCAGTCCTCTAGGGGTCTTTGTGAGGGGCCTCTGTCAGTTTTTAAATAAGAAATAAAAGAAAATGTGTTCTTTTAGAGCTGGGGAGTCCAAACTCTGTCCCGGAGGGTCGGTGTCCTGCATAGTTTAGCTCCAACTTTTTCCAACACACCGGCCTGAAAGTCTAGTAACCTAGAAAGAGCTTGATTAGCTGGTTCAGGTGTGCTCAATTGGGGTTGGAACTAAAATATGCAGGACACCGGCCCTCTAGGACCGAGTTTGGGCACCACTGTTTTAGTGTCACTGTCAACAAATAATAATGAGTTGAAACAGTCAGTAATACAATGACTGAGATTCAGTCTCTTCTGAGATTGCATGCACAGATGATATTTATCATTGTGGACTGCATCTGATGGACAGTGTATATGTATATAGTGACTTTGTAATTTGGAGGTTGCATACTGTATGAAGAGTTCAGATGCAAAAGCCTCTAAGTGCCATCTAAAATTTTCATTGAAAATGAGCATTTTTATCAGACTCCTATGTCTATGTTGAGTTATTTCATTTATTTTTACAAACCTTTAAAAGAGTGTTTTCTTTGCCATAAACTTAATGGTACTAAATCTACACACAGAAGCTTGATAAAAATGCAAATGTTTGAAGAAAATTTAGGCGACGGCATCTTAAGTCTTCATATTAAGGGCAATGTCACATAATATTCTAATTATTTTAGCATAAAACCCATACAATCTATTTTTTTTGCCAGTTTTTTTCAAATATACCCATGCAACTTAAAGAGTGAGAAAGTAACCGAAGTAATAATTTTCTTTTCAAAGCAGATTTCTTCCCTAATGCTTACAATGCTGCAATATGCACAAGACATGTGATCTTATTCACACATATTGTGACCAACCACCCTCTTTCTCAAGAGGCTCTTGAATGTCAAATCAAGTGGCTCTTTACACAAGCTTCTTGAAGTGAGTGCTTGAATGAGGAACAAGCTCTTCAAACCCACAAGCACCATGCACAATAATGCAATATAAAACAAAGTACATAAGAACAAACAGTCCCATTGTACTTCCCACTATAAAGACTCCATAATTCAAGATTCATCAGAAGTGCTGAATTTCGATGCGCATCGTGGGCTTTAAGTCCAGCAGTCGATGAAGAATCATCCATGTGCGGCTGCTGGAGGGAGAGCAGCGGGGAGTCTGTCAGGCCATTTAGTTTTAAAGGACCGCAGACAGTGGATGTGATGGTGTGCACTGACAGCTCAAGAGCAGAGGAGGTGGCGTAGAGGTCTCATACTGAAGTCTTCCAACTCTGAGATGTCAGAGGATGAAGATGAGGAGGCAGCAACTCCACAAACAACGGGATCAAGCCAGATCATCGGCCCCCACCAGTCAGTGCCCTCTTGGGGGCAGTGCTCTAATTGGTGGAAAGGGCAGCCCGTCCGCTCTCACACTCAGATCTCTCCGAGGACATCCGAGGCAACGTGCCAATTACTGCCAATTGTTGGCCTCGTCATTGAGATGTGGACAGTTGTCCGCATGGAATATGACTGGGGCCGGAGAATATCCATTTTTTTTTCTGAGAGAAGGGGGGTGGTGGTTAGAGATTCACGTTCGCTGAAAAATAAACCCTAGCTTATGACCCCTGCTCAGTGTTGGGTGTAATTAGTTTCAAAGTAACTAGTTACTATAATCAGATTACTTTTCCACAAAAAAAGTAAAGGGATTGCTTTTAAGTTTTAGGTAGTTGCCTTAAATACTGTAAGTAACAGTTCTGGATTAATCAAGTCAGAGAATCATTCATTCATTCATTTTCATGCATCTTAGTCTCTATTTCAGAGGTATCCAAAGCGGAATAACACGCCAACTATTGTGGCATATGTTTTATACATATGTGGATGCCCTTCCAGTCAAAACCCAGTACTGGGAAACACCAATACTCACTCATTCACACACTCATACACCAATTTAGTTTATTCAACTCACCTATACCATATGTCTTTGGCCTGAGGGGAAACCAGAGCAGCCGGAGGAAACCACAAACGCGGGGAGAACATGAAACTCCATATAGAAATGCCAGCTGATCCAGCAGGGATTCAAACCTGCAGTCTTCTTGCTGTAAGCTGACAGTGCTTACCACTGAGCCACCATGACGTCCAATTCAGAGAAGGGAAGTAACAAAATATAAATACATTATGCAGATAAACTATAAACTTGCAGATATACTTTATAACTGTAATTTTACAGTTTACGGAAAAAAAAAGTAAAATAACGGCTGTTAAATTACAGAAATTTACTGTAAAATAATAACAGAGGTTCAATTAAAGACATTTATATTTAAGGAATTTTTTGTCATTTAATGTCCATTATTTTATGTTAAATTTCTGTAATTTAACAGCCCTTATTTTACAGTACTTTGTTTTCCCCCAGCACTCCAGCTGCTGGAAATTAAAAATTAAATTTACAATTTTTTACAGAATTATGAACACTATTTACCTTGCTTACAATGAACAATGAATTGAGTCAGTAATTGGTGACAGTGTATGGTGTGGATGAATATGGTGTCATTACATTACATGCATTTTTTTCTTTGTTTTTACACAAACATGGGTTTTAAATAGCATTAGGTAAAGTAATAAAATTACTTATGTAATTGAGTTACTTTCAAAGAACAAATTTTAAATTTATTCTATTGACCAAAATCAAAGTAACAATAACTTGAGTTTTGTTATCAATATCAGTATAGTCAGTGCTATCCCATTTAAACCAGAACTGATTGATTGACTTATTGATTTATTCATTCATTCATTTTCAAAAATCCCAATTCAAATAAAACTTTAATGAAGTAATTTTGTGTAGCATAAGATTTTCATTATTTCTCCCTAATTTACTGTTGGTGGCTGTTTTTGCCCCATTGACTTCCATTATAGCCACATTGTTTGGTTACAAAAACATGACACCATATAATCATGCATTTTTGATTGTTGCTGGTTTTCCCTGTTGGAAAGAGGTAAAAATTTTCATTTTTATTGTTGATCGTTGGTTGGCACCATTAACCCTTTAGATAGGCCTGTGCAAAAAAAGCTTAGTTTCTGGAATTTATACAGAGTACAACAGACAATTACAGTGTGTGTATGTGTGTCTGTGAGTGTGTGAGGGTGACCTTTGTACACTTACCTTGATGTGTCTGAGAAAATCAAAATATGCACCTCAGAGCTACATAGAATAAACAAAAACAAAGACAGTGTATTTATGCACCGGCTATAATTACCAATAACAATAACAATTAAAATTATTTGTGTATTTAATTATATAATTTGATGGATATTTTGAAAAATAAAGACAATTAAAAAAATGCATATTGTACTTTTATACACAAACAATTTTATTAGAGCACCTTTTAAAAGCCCTTTAAAGTCTCTAGTAGTACTGAAGTACCAATTCAATACCTCATTCATGTTATATTCTTTCAGCCACACGGTGATAATTTGCAGTAGGATGCAGTAGGATTCTTTCAAAATACTTTTGGCTTCTGTTCTGATGCTTTTTTATGCTCCGCTAAAAGGACAGATTCATATAGATGGGATGAGTTAATGTGAAGTGATTCTAACTGACAAACCCTGTACTTTTCAAACCCTCAGGTTCAGGCTATGTTTAAAGAGGGAATAACCCATTATGGGGCTGCTTGGAGGGAGTTCAGCACACATAGTGGTTCATCCATTATCCATAAGCTGTTCATCATGGTTAGGGTCAGGGGAAGACCACAACCCTTCCCAGCAGGCAAAGAGCGCATCGAGTAAGAGGGACTCCACTCTCTGGGGTGTGTACACTGTAGAGAAAAAAGAAAAAAGCTATGAAAAAGGGATAGAAAAAATCAAAAATATATATTTTTACACAGCTGAAATCTGTATAATGCCTTTTAATTGTTGGCAAAAAAATCTTGGCGGAAAAAAGGGACCATGGTAATTTTATACTGATAAATTATTCAGCGCACATTAATAACAGTCCAAGTCCAAGCAGCATAAGAGGAAGCTGTTTTAAGAGTGATGAACGGCTGGTGTTTCCAATGTTTCCGTATGGCAGTAATTCTTTTGGTTTTAAGTGTTAAGAAAATGACATTAGAGTAAAAGCATATATTAAAAAGTTTAAATGATGTTTTCAATACACTAGAATGGTACTAAGGAGCCACAGTAAAGTATGTTAAAACATTTAGTGCGTCAACAAAGCAGTGCTGTATGTGTGTACCTTGTATTCATGACAAAGTAGGGGGAAAAAACGTCCCAAAAAGTATAACAATACCAGTAGATTTTGACCTTGTGGAGATATTTTTGGTTGCCCATAGGGAAAAAGGTTCATAAATCACACAGAATTTTGAAAATGTAAAAATGCAGATTGCAGATTGCTTCCTTTGAGGATTAGGTTAAGGAGTAGGGTTATAGTAGAGGATAGAATAAAATGTCTACAGTATAAAAATCATTACATCCATGGGAAGTTGGCATAAATATACTGTAGATGTACATGTGTGTGAGTGTGTATTAATTGCAACAACCTAAATCTTGCTTCAAAAGCATGATTTGTTGGCCAAATAGACATCACAGAACATTTGGAGAGCATGTGGACTGCAGGTAATATTGTTGTAAATAATATTAAGTTGAAAATGAATGTTTCAATTTATAATGTTCATCAGACGAATTGAGTAATTTTGTTTTGTTTGCGTATTTGTTTTGACAAGGGGATTGTTTCAATTACAGTATGAACAATGACAACTTTTGAATCACCAAGAAAATTTGAATCACCAATATTTGAATCACCAATAATAAATAATATTATTTCTTATTTAACCCTTATGTACTGTTTGGGATGTTTTCATCCACTCTGGGATGATTTGGAGTCTTAATGCGGCCATAACTTTTTCTGTTTCAGCTATCAGTATGATTTTTATTGACAAAGTTTGTTTTGACATTTTTGACACATATTTTGGGAAAAACTCAAAAATACACTCTGGGCAAATTCACTACCCTTTTGTCATGTTAGGGATGAAAACATGCACTGAATTAAACTGCTGTAAAAATGCATGAGATAAATTTTTTTTTTTAATCATAAATCTGTTAATCAACCTCAGTCCTGATCTAAACTACTAAATTGTTTAAAATAGTTACAGGATTTTAACTTTACAATTGCTAAATTCATACATTATGTCACTAATTTGGTGAAAAAAAAAAACACACAAAATGATGCATTTTCAATATAAAAAGTATTGTTGAATGATTTTTTTTTTTAACCTTTTATCACAGTCTTAAACATTATAAATTAGTAACAACATTGCCTTTGTGCATTGTTATTTTTTGCGCAGCATAAGATTTTCATTTTTTTTCTCCCCAATTTACTGTTGATGGCTGTTTTTTTCTCCATTGACTTCCATAATAACCAAATTTTTGCAGAAGATTGCAAAACCATGACACCATGTAATCATGCATTTTTGATTGTCACTAGTTTTCCCCGTTGGAAGAGGTAAAACTTGTCATTTGTACTGTTGATCATCAGTTGGCACCATTAACCCTTTAGATAGGTCTGTGCTTAGTTTCTGGATTTTATATAGAGTATATCAGCAAATTACAGTGTGTGTGTGTGTGTGTGTGTGTGTGTGTGTGTGTGTGTGTGTGTGTGTGTGTGTGTGTGTGTGTGTGTGTGTTTGTGTTTGTGGGTGTGTGAGAGTGATCTTTGTACACTTAATTTACCTTGATGCTTTGATGTGTCTGAGAAAATCAAAATATGCACCTCAGTTCTTAGAACTACATGGAGTAGACGAAAATAAAGACAGTGTATTTATGCACCGGCTATAATTACAAGCACAATAATTATCAAAATTATTTGTGTATTTAATTATATAACTAATATAATTTGATGGATAATTTGACAAATAAGGACATTTTTAAAAATGAATACTGTATTCATTCATTCATTCATTCATTCATTTTCTTTTCAGCTTAGTCCCTTTATTAATCTGAATGAACTGCCAACCTATCCAGTATATGTTTTATGCAGTGGATGCCCTTCCAGCTGCAACCCATCACTTGGAAAAATGCATACATAAACTATGGGCAATTTAACATACCCAATTCACCTATACCACATGTTGGACTTGTGGAGGAAACTGGAGCACCACAGGAAACCCACACCAACACAGGGAGAACATACAAACCACACAGAAACCCAATCTGACCCACCCAAGGCTCGAACCAGCGACCTTCTTGCTGTGAGGCGATTGTACCCAATGCAACAACATGCAGCCCACATACTGTAAAGATATTTTTGTTAGAGCACATTTTGAACGTTCTTTAAAGTCTCCAGAAGTAGCTGAGACGTTATTTCAGTATGTTGATGCATTTCCAACTAAAGCTAAGAGGGCGTTCTTTTTGTGAATCATTCCCTAGTAGCAAACTAACGGTAAGAGGAGCATGGTTAAAAATATTGTGGATAATGCAGTCAAACTGGTGTTAACAGAATAAGACCACCAAGCAAATGGTCACACTTTGGCTGAAGATTACAAAACCAACTTCTTCCCACAGTGGATTAACTTGCATAGACTAATTGTTAGCCGAAAGAATAACAACGTGCGCTAGCAAAATAAACATTTGTAGAAACACTGTAGATGTTTTATTTGAATTTTTATTACCTTCTGCACAAATTCAAAAGAGTAAAAACTCAATTTAACATTCGTAGTAAGCATGTCACATAATGTACACACAATAGGAATTGGTCCTAATAAGCAACAACAGATTCCGAGTAAATGTTCCCAGAATTCCTGCTCATGTTTGCTATCAATCACCAGGGGTTTATGTCTTCAGATGGAAGACGACTGTTGGGTTCAAGGCTTAATGCACTCCTTGATATGCATTTCATGTCCAATCAATCAATTCATCAATCTGTTTGCCATCCGAGATCTCCATCGGTTTTGATCTCACCTATAGAAATGAACGGTGTTAATATTTAAAGCCTGCTAACTAGATCTAATCACGAGAGCCAACCCTCACTACATCCTCACTGAGCAAAGACAGCATGTCAAGTGATGCCTTGCTCATCTAGATAGGAACCTGCATGATTCGCACATCAACACAGCCACTTAGTTATTCTTTTTCTTATTCATAACTAGGAGGGAGGAGGGACTCCCTCCCATCAGCCACGGACATGAAGCAATACTTTCGAGGCTTAATAATTAATAAATGACTGAGTGCATGTGGTAGCTCACCTCCAAATGCATACCATCTGTACATTAAACAATGGACTTGAAAGCAGACACAGAAACACAGAAATATGCATGAGTTTCTTGGAGATGAAATAGGCCGCGTACTTCTGTGAGAGAGAGAAAGGAAGCAACAATTGCCTTCCCAAAGCATGATGCGGAGCCGCTCTTGTTTTCTCTTCCTTTAAGGCAGCGCTCTATTCTAAATATTTACAAACCGAATAGTGCACATGAGATGGAATAAGTGGAGGAACTCAATAAAAGTAGTCCAGGGCCTGAAGGAGAAAACAACAACTTCTCAGAGCTGGTTGAAAGAAACACTGGCAATTGAAGAAAAAACACATTTTTTGACTTCAAAATAATTCCGATGCAACTGGAGAACTGAGGATTCCGCATTAGATGCACGCACAGCAGCGCAAGAGAAGTGGGTTTATTTGCATAGAGCGTACAGGAGAGAGCAGGGGTCATTTTATACAAACCTTTAAAAAGTTGGATTAAAGTTTTTGGACTAAAAGTTGGATTATATGATATATTAGATTACTGTGGATTACTGATTAGAGCGTATTACTGTAAAGGCCTCCTCACTGGTCTTCTCAAAGAGACAGTCAGACAGTTGCAGCTCATCCAGAACGCTACGGCCAGGATTCTGACCAAAACTAGAAAATCAGAGCACATCACACCCGTCCTCGGGTCTTTTCACTGGCTCCCAGTAACATTCAGAATAGATTTTAAAGAATTATTATCTATAAATCACTAAATGGCCGAGGACCTCATTACAGGTCATGTCATACGTTACAGATATGCTCACTGAATACAAACCTAACAGATCACTTAGATCTTTAGGATCAAGTAAATGAAAGTTTAGTCAAAGCAGGGTAAATCCGCATTCAGCTACTACACCCCTCGCTGCTGGAATCAGCTTGCAGAAATGATCAGATGTGCTCCAACATTAGGCACGTTCAAATCAACGCTGAAAACACATCTGTTTAGCTGTGCCTTTACTGAATGAGCGATGTGCTACGTTTGAAAGATCACACGATTATGTCTTTCTTTTCTTTTTCATTCTTTTATAACCTGTTTTAACATATTTCAATCTGTTTTTAACCACTTTAATTATTTGATTTTATTTTCTCATGCTTCTCTCTTTTATTCCTATTTATGTAACTTACTTTGAATTACCACTGTGAATGAAACGTGCTATATAAATAAACTTGCCTTACAATCAACTTTTAAACAGTTTTCAATTGCACAAATAACTTAAATTTATATTTTATCTTTTTATTATACACCATTTGAAATTTAGTTAAAATAATGTCTGGTTTGTTGAATTGGAATATAATTTGATTCATACAAAGCAAATCAACAAATATTAATAAGTACAAGTGTTTTACACTGTAAAACATTATATGATCAATTAGTCCTGACAGCATGTTTTAGGTCATTGTAACTTATTAAACTAAGTTAATCATGTTGTAACATAATTTTCTAAGTTATACAAGCTGTTTTAAGTCAGTTTAACATAAGTTCAATAGAAACATAAGGTTAAGTTGATTCAGCTAAAAAATTTAGGGCAACCAGGATTTTTTTAAGTGTACAAATTCTTTTTTATCCCTTTAACTACCCCACCAAGAAAAGAAAATGTTTGGATTGCATTTCTCAACTCCTTTTTTTGCTAGTTAACACACTTAATGCATTTTTTTCAATACATCCCTAAAATTTGATGACAATTTCTAAAATATCAACCTCTACCAAATGGTTGATATGTCAGCAAAAGTACTCGAATATGAATATAAAGGTTAAAACCAATTTATTTTTAAAATAATAAAAAAAAAAAAATTGAATACTAAATCATCTTTATTTTTTTTAAGTATGCCATAAATTATTTTAGGTTCTCATTTAGCATGTTTTTTTTTTTTTTTTTTTTTTTTTTTTTTTTTACAATAAAATCAAAATCAAGTGTAGTAGTGCAACAGGATTACGCTTGTTTGATTTTTTGTAAACCAACAATGCTGTACAGTGTAAACCATTATTTAAAACAGTAAAAACATGCTCAACCATTTGGTAGAGCGGCAGTCAAAGGGTTATCAATAAATAAATGAATCACAGATTTTAACATAAATTGCAGCTTGATGTACATCAACACAAATCAATATATAAGTATCAATTTCAAACACATTTACACTTTTATAATTGACGTGCATTTTTTTATTTATGCAAAAGATGAAGAAAAAACATGGGCTCTAATAAAAGTACAAAATCTAATAAACTACATTAATGTAAAGGATTTGTGTGTATTTTATTATATTTTTATTTAGATGCATCCCTATGAATTATGAATAAAGTTAAAAGATGTGTCAGTAAATTTAACAGATAAATGCTTATTTGCCAGGACATTAACAGTTATGGATTTAAATTAGTTTGGAGACTATCCAGTACACTTTTCAGTCATTTTAACATTTACTTTGATCATGACAGCTGTCATAAGTTTTATTTATTTGTGTTCGGGCAATTGTTTTGTGCCTTTATCTTGAATTGGAGCATTTTTGTTAATTTTTTAATTTTATTTATTTTTTGTCTGCAGCTACTTTGATTTCTTTCCCTTGTATTTTCCTTTGTAATAACATAGAAACTAAAGCCTAAATGTCCATGTAGCTAACGACATTAATATTTTAAGCTGAATACATCAGCACAGCAAATAAAATGAAAAACTGTCAATAGCAACCAAAGTTTGTTTGTTGTTTAAAATAGAGTGGGAAAAAATACACCAACGGCTAATGTTATTGCTTCTACAGAAAGTTCATCTTGTTACTTCTGGGTCTTCCTGCTTTTTGCTCACATTGTGGAAAAAAAGGAGGCCCTGATAAACCTACAGCACTTCTGCACCCACAAGAAAGAGTTAATTAGAAATACAAATTCGCCCAGATTGTTATTAATGGGAACTGTAGAATAAGCACCACATATTTTGTGCCCATAAGTAATCTCAGGTAGCTTTGATCTCAGGCCCGTGGCGGATGCTGCCGCGTGCCGCTGCCTGGCTTCTGGGACTCTGCCAGCTCCAGACATCTGGCTACTTTGTTATCATTGGCTGATCGGATCTCGTGAGACCGCTCTTGTGACACCAGGCGAGAGAGAAGAGTGGCCTGGCAACGAGAATTATCAGCACATTTGGAGTGGATTAAAGCTCCAAAGTGGTCCTCAAAGCGCGACGGGGGTCTCGCGAGCTGCCCTCCGCTGGGGCTTGGCGAAGGGGCGCGCAGAACAGACTTAAACAAGCCCGTTATAGAGACGCGCAATGCCAAATAGACTCGAGGAGCCCCGACAGGAAGAAAAAAAGTCGTGGAGAGGGAAAGCCGCTAATTATCTCATCTCGTCAATTCTGTTGCCAGATTGGGAGACGACCAGATCTGGGACTTGACGGAACCTTTTGCACAGGTTCATTAATACGCGCAGGCGCAGGTACACTTGGAAGCCTCGTTGATTTTTTTTTTTTTTTTTAGGTTTAGGTTGCGTGAAGTAGAACTGAAGATGATTTATAATGTTTATATGGTGAAAAAAGGTGAATTATTAAATATTATATGCAAAAGAGCAATATTTTGCATGAGATGCACTTTAATGACAGAGTACACCCAAAAACTTAAATTTCGACATGTGTTTGCTCTCCTGTTATGCTATTTCGAATGTTTTCAAACTTTCTTTTTTTTTCTGTGGAATGTAAGTTTTAATTAATTATGTTGAGTGAATGAATCCATAGTCCCTGATTTATCAGAAAAAGAATCGCCTGAATGCAAATAAACACTGTCTTAAAATGTGAAAGATACCGAAAAGTATAAAAAAAAGTAAAAGAAAATGCACAGAAACACTAAAATGAACACAAATTTACAAAAAAATATATATTATTATAAATCTGAAAATATATTCACACTCAGTACATCTAACAAATAAATAAATAAAAAAATCAAACAAAAACAATAAACAAACAAATAAGCAAATAAATAAATAAATAAATAAATAAATAAATAAATAAATAAATAAATAAATACATACATAAATAAATAAATAAATAAATAAATCCCCCTTCTTAATACACTTCACTTAGGAAAATAGTATATAAATTATTTTTTACCAACAAATTAATTGTCAGAAATCCATTTTAAATGTGCAAGTATAACAGATTGAACCAAACAACAAACCAAATAGCACTTTATAAAACATACAATAACAACTTAAAAAACAAACAAATATAACCACTTTTCAAAGTTTTTATCTCATTTTATTTGTTTGTATGCGACCTCAGTTCCTCCCTCAAACCTGATTTCGATGTATAATCCTTAAAAAAACTATTTTAAAAATAACTATTAAAGCATTTGTTGTGAGAATCCTGTGTCAATCCACCTGTGTTGTTTCTTAGTCTGTCTCTTTATCAAGACAGACACACTGTGACCCCTAAATGTTACATAAGCAGCAGCTCATGATATATTCATGTTTATTCAGTATGTGGTAGTGATGGCAGGCCTCCACGGATTGTGTAGCTGATGACAGCCTCGATATGTAAGACAAATTTCTCTCCTCACTGTACACACGCTGTCCATGTGAACCCTTGGCCAGGAAAGGTTACTCTCACACTCTCTCTCTCTCTCTCTCTCTCTCTCTGTCTGTCTTTATTTCCATCTGAAGCGAGGGTGAGGGCACCATCTCCAGGTTTAAAGTGATGTTAGTGATCAGATGCTCGTTATCGTTAATCTCCTGTTCAGCACTACTCTGAATGCAGCCCATGAGATTCAGAGCAGCTGTGGTGAGGCTTTGAAGATGTGCAGCAGACAGTGCTGGTCTTTCCAGCACGTCAACTGTGCCTTGTTAATTTGATAGATTTAATTACTGCACACTTCTTAGAAAATGATTATTATTATTATTATTATTATTATTATTATTATTATTATTATTATTATTATTATTATTATTGGTTGTAGTAGTTTAACTATTACTATAAATTTAGATTTTTATAACAGCTTATATTTCAGCTTAATAGATATAAGATATAAGATATAAAGATATAAAGATATAAGGCCCTGTCACATATGAAAGTGAAAATGTACATTTCTGGTAGAATGTCTCTTATCAAATACTGTATGCAATAATGACAGTAATTATAAGAATAGCAATATAATAATAATAATACTAATAATACTACTACTAATAATAATAATATTATTATAAGAATAAGAATAATGATAATAACAATAATAATAAGAATAATAAAACAATTCTAAGATCTATGAATATGTAAAAACTTACTGTTTATAAACAACAACAATATTAAAGAATATTTTGTTTAATATTTTTAATGACTACTTTTAGTTAATTTTAGATAATTTATTAATATAGAGTTTTAAATCGTTGACATTTACTATTTCATCTATATTAAATGCATTAGGAAGCAAAGGGCTTTATGACATACTGGACAATACTGTTATTATTATTGTTATTTATTTTATTTTTTATTGTTATTATTAGTTTTGGTAGTAATGGTAGTAGTAGTATAACTATTAATACAAATTCATATGTTTATATTTTAAATTAATAATAATATCATATTTTGGTTCAACTTTTTAACTACTTTTATGTTAATTTTAGACATTTTATCAATATACATTTTTAAATCCATTACATTTATTATTTCATTTATTTTATTTGTATTTGGAAGCAAAGGCTTTATGACATACTGGAAAAAAACTATAATTTATTAACATATATATTTTTTGTAGTAGTAGTATAAATACTACTATAAATTAAGATTTTTAATAATAGTTTATATTAAGCTTAACAATAATAATAATAATAATAATAATAATAATAATAATAATAATATAAAATTCGAAGAACTATGAATTAATATGTAA
This sequence comes from Danio rerio, assembly GCF_052040795.2. Taxonomy (NCBI): domain Eukaryota; kingdom Metazoa; phylum Chordata; class Actinopteri; order Cypriniformes; family Danionidae; genus Danio; species Danio rerio. The sequence goes on from NC_141021.1 coordinate 38,800,347, forward strand.
AAAAATACTATGTTTCATGATAATTAAATTATGCATGTTTTGTTTAATATTTTAACACTACTTTTATGTTACTTTTAGACATTTTATCAGTATACATTTTTAAATCCATGACATTTATTATTTCATTTATTTTTATGTGTATTAGGAAGCAAAGTGTTTTATGACATACTGAACAATACTGTAGCGCGCGCACGCACGCGCGCGCGCGTGTGTGTGTGTGTGTGTGTGTGTGTGTGTGTGTGTGTGTGTAAATAATAATAATAATTATTTTTATTATTATTAGTTAGTGCACAACTAAAAGTAAAATTAAAACATTAGAACACCAAAGCAGTATTAAAAGGAAAAAGAACAACACAAAAAAATATATTATTGTCAAGTATGTTTTATTATATATATTAGCAATATTAAATATTGCATATTAATGATAAAAGTCTAACATAACAGTATAGTACTTTTTAAATAATGCCTTTTAGGCGTAATATAGTATCCATTTATCAATTTATTAAAATAATATTGATAATAAAGTCATTTGTATAATTTACATATTTTAATTTTGTGACTTTTTTGTGTCTACACAATTTTTAGCAATTGTTTTTCTTTAATAATTTAGATTCATTTATTCTATTAAAATTTACAAAAATAAAATAACAAAAACAGTATGGAATATTGATGTATCGGTTATCCACCATAACATTAAAAAATTACCATTTTTGTTGTATAAAAAATTGACTACACTTTTTTTGAATATGAATCTGTATTAAACCAAAACAGCACATTAGCACCAGACTTGTGCAGACTGTCATCAGCATGTTCGAACAACATCATGTTGCTACATTATCATGCTAATAATGAGCTTAAGGAGGCCTGCCGTAGACTGGGCCCTCTGTTCAGTGGGATGAGCTGGATGTGGAGGGGCCTCTGACACCTGTCACCCCACAAGCCAAGCACAATTACAGCTTCTCCTGGGGGTGGAGGGGGGGGGACTTGCCTGGAAGTCATGCGGCTCCTGGTGCAATGGGGAAGCGTTTGAAGATCATTAGTGTTACAGACCCTGTCTTCATGGCCCTGACAAACCCACTGAATACTGCGCTTTGATCAGGCCCAGGCATTTTTGTCAATAGCAAGGGTACAGTGCATACATTAGAAAGTTACTCACACAAAGTCAGCAGGTAAAGTGTCACGTTTAATAAGAGTCCGTGCGTTGTACTGATTGGACCTAATTAGCATCATTTCTGTTTGGACATTCGGAGCAGTGAACAAACTCACATGTCGTCAGGAATCAATGCATGAACTCATCACTGACGCAAGAAAAGAACTCAAAGAAAATTATCAAATTAGTGACTATTATAAGATTATTTTAATAAAAGTGTAGCACTGCGTCTGAGATAAAGCATTATGGTAAATCATTTACTATTAAATGGTTTATTTTGTACTGTTCTCTGATGTTTATTTTTAATGTAAGGTTTATATATCATTCATTCATTTACTTCTCATTTTCTTAGTCCTTTATTAATGAGGTGTCACCACAGCGGAATGAACCGCTAACTTATCCAGCATATGTTCTACGGGGAGGATGCCCTTCCAGCCGCAACCCAACACTGGGAAACACCCTTACACTCTTGTATCCATACACATACATGGCCAATTTAGCATATTCAATTCACCTATAGCACGTCTTTGGTCTGTGGGGAAAACCGGAGCACCCGGAGGAAACCCACGCCAACACAGGGAGAACATGCAAACAGAAACGCCAACTGACCCAGCCGGGGCTCAAACCAGCGACTTTCTTAATGTAAGGCGTTCGTGTTACCCACTGCGCCACCATGCAGGTTTACATATCGAGATATTTATTATTTATAATAAATTTATTTATAATAAAATAGAAGTAATCGGCTGTTTTAAAGAAACACTCTCAGAAATAAAGATATGTGAGCTGTCACTGGGGTGGTACCTTTTTAAGATAGACATTTGTACTTAAATTGTCAATATTGGTACCTTAAAAGTATACATTAGATTATTATTAAATCTAAAAGGAACACTTTTGTACTTGTTAGGTACTAATATGTACCCTTCCTTGAGGAATTTAAAATGGACCTTTAAGGTATAAATTTGTACATCTGGAAAAGGTACCACCCCAGGAACAGCTTGCGTGTATTTATTTCTGAGAGTGTACTTCTTTAAAAATAGGCTCCTCTTGAGTTTTGTCACAATTTTCAAACCATTCAGTAGTATTACTGGCAGGAACTCTTTTATCTTAGCTTAGCATAAATCATTGAATCAGATTAGACCATTAGCATCTTGCTCAAAAATGACCAAAGAGAAACTGAAAAGTTTTCTAGGCTAATATGGCTAGGATTATTACATAGAGCCTGACAATCAACTAACCCATGTTTAATTCCAGTTCAAATACATACAGTTCAGGATCTGCATCTAACTAAACATGTTCTGAATCTTCTCCCACAAATGTCTTCATGATTGCAATTATGCTTCCTGTGCAACCAGGTGGTATTAATGAAAGTTAGTCGATTTCAGGCGCTGCATAATATCATTGCACTTTCTGCAGCCTTGGCACCATAACATTCAGCCATAGAGGCCTAGAAAAGTACATAATGCTAGGCAAACTTTAAATAGGAAAAGGATCTAAACTCTTTGGTCATTTTTGAATGAGAGGCTAATGGTCTAAATAGATTCAATAATCTATATGGTAAGCTAAGATATGAGCGCTTCTGTCAACCCGGAGATCGGCTAAATGGATTCAAAAAATGTAAAACTCAGCTTAACAAACTTGCATGTCATCAGAATCAATGCATGAACTCATCATTGACGCAGGAAATTAGCTTGAAGAAAATTCTCAAATTAGTGACGATTATATGAATTTTTATTTATTTTTTATGAAAGTGAAGCACTGCGTCTGAGATAAAGAGTTATGGTAAATAATTTACATTTAAAGGGTTTATTTTGTACTGTTATCTGATTTCTATTTTTAATGTAAGGTTTATATATCAATCTATATATCTATGATAAAATTTAAAAGTAATAGGCTGTTTTAAAGAAACACTCCACTATTTTTTTAAAATAGGCTCATTTTACAACTCCTGTGAGTTGAGCTGAATTTTTAAACCTTTCAGTAGATTTCCGTAGATTTCAGTAGATTTCCGGGTCTGGCAGGAACACTTTTAGTTTAGCTTAGCATAAATCATTAAATCAGATTAGACCATTAGCATCTTGTTCAAAAAAAAAGTTGTTATTTTCTAGGCCGGTATGGTTGGAATTATTACATACAGCCTGAAAATCTCCAGTTCAAATAGATACATGTTCAGGATCTGCAGACTGCACCTAAGTGAATATGTTCTAAATCGTCTCTCAAAAATAACTTCATGGTTGCAATTATGCTTCCTTTGCAACAAGGTGGTATTGATAAAAGTTAGTCAATTTCAGGCGCTGCATAATATCATTGCACCCTCTGCAGCCTTGGTATCATGCCATGCAGCCACAGACGCCTAAAAAAAGAGCAACTTTTTATTTTCCCTTAGTCTTCGTACACAATGTAACTACAAAAGAGTCAAGCTTTAAATAGGATAGTGATTGAAACTCTTTGGTCATTTTTCAATGAGATGCTAACAGTGCAATCAGATTCAAAGATCTATAAGCTAGAGCAAAAGTGCTTCTGCGAAACCCAGAGATCGGCTAAATGAATTAACAAATTATGAAGCTCAACTTAAACCTGCATGCTATCAGAATTAATGCATAAACCCGTTAAAGGGACAAGAAGAAAACTCAAATATTCCCAAATTAATGACTATTATATGGCTATTTTATGAATGTGAAGCACTACATTCACAATAAAGAGACGATTAAAGGAGTCATGAACTGCTATTTTGCTTATTTTTTAGTGTTCTGTGAGATAGGATTATTTTGTTCTCAAAGTTTTACATTTTAAAAGTTCATAATTTAGAATAGGATATTTTAAGTAATAGAACTACAAGTGTGGTGAATTGTTGACTCATAATTAAATGCCCACTGGTTTGATTGATTGGTAGTTTTGAATATTTTGTGCAGACAGCTGTGTCTCACAGCAACTGATAACTTTTTGATTTTGTGGCCAACTTGTTTGTATCTGTACAATTCCAGCAGGCACACAACATCATAAGACATTAATAATAGGTTAGATTTAGATCATGATGTCAGGTGATCAAAATTCAATGTTTAGCCAATGTCTAAGGACAACATTATTTTGACGTTCAATAATGACGTTGATATTTGGTTGATTTTAGGTTGTGTTGGAAAGTGACCTTTATCCAACATCATGATAGATGTCATAGTGGTCCACACATCGTCAAGGTGTAACATGAATAGACATTGAAATTTGATTGATTTTAGGTTGATTTTAGGTTGGAAATTGGACATCGGCCTGACAATGTGTTCTGACGTCAACCCGATTATCATTTCCAAACAAAATCCAACTTTCACCATGGCGTTGAGGTACATTGGGGTACAATGCCAATATGACATCATGTTGACATCCTGTGCCTTCAGGAAAATTATTCATACATTTTAGTACAATTTGCTCAATCTCCAATAATGGTCGGGTTTAGGGATGGGGTTTGAGGTCACACCTCCTTTTAATAATCATCCATTTTCATATAAATGAATCACCCAATACATTAAAAATGATCTGTAACAGGCAAAGCAATAGTGAGCATGTAATAAAAACATTTTTTGTCAGATTTAGAATAGTCAGTACTATATTGCATTTTACTTTCAATCTTTTAGAAATGTGTCAAATTGTGTCTTGATTGTAAACAATTCCGCAGTAAAACTGATTGAAATAAAGACCAAGTTCTTGCTGACAGTTTGCAAATTGTTTTAACAACAAAGTTAGTCAGAAGGAGGGAAATAATACAACTTGTCAACACAAAACTTCTGGTTGTTTCCGAACTTCTTTATAGTTTATTTTGCATAAATCTGCATTTGCTTCTCTTATTCTCTTAGTTGGTCTATACTGTGCAAATTGGTGGGCTGGGCTAAACAGATAGGAATGTAGAAGTGAGCATTTATCTTCTTCTGTAGTCAGAGTTTTGACACACTATTATGTAATAAAACGTCTCTCAATCCTGAAACTGTCATTTTGTGAGAATGACTTCAATATAAGCTGTTTTTAGACTAGAAAGTTCTGAAATATACTGAAGGATTTTATTGTAAAGGGAATTTTGACTTCTGATTACGTTTTGACGTGACATCATTAATATGGCCTCACATTTATTGGACTTGACCCTGCCGGCCACTTAATAAACCACACAGGTGAAGTTCTGAGGAGTTTATCTTATGCAAGTCTACTACAATGAGCAACGTACAATGAAACAAGCTCAGAGCAATTTTGTGTAGATCTGCTCACCAAACTGACATGTTAATAAATGTTTCATTTTCTGAGAAGTAGGATGGGAGGGAAACTGTCAGAATACACACTGATCTGTGATGTTTCAATGACTAAGAAACCTTTGCTACAAAGATGAGATTCATCACAAATATTGAGTGGGGGAAAATTTTAGGGAATCGTATAACTGACTCAAAGATGCTTTAGATTATAAAAAGAGCAATGTTCTGTTTAAACTAATATAGATATAAAAAATTTTATATCTTAAAAATATACTAATGTTTGTATGTTTCTAATGAAGCTATCACAGTCAATAAAATATTTCTGAAAATTATAGTCTCAGACAAAATGTTGGGTAATGGAAAAAAGTAGTACTTTATATTGATGACTGTAGACATTTTTTAACACACGTATTTTCTTCAAAATCTGGTTATTTTTTATTATTATTAATGTTATAATTCATTGTTAGAATATACATAAAGGCAAACAAACAATAAATAAATATGCTTAAAATCTTTAACAATATTTCTATAGGGCTGTATGATATATCGTTTGAGTATTGATATCGCAATATGACCATTCGCAATAGTCACATTGTGAGTCTGGATAATAACTTATAATTTCTCACGTGTTTGTTTGAGGCCTGTGGCTGTTTTAAGGGGTTTAAAAGCATTTAGGCATAATAAAATTTACTGTTTATAACTTAAAACAACTTAATAATGGTTAATTTTATTGGATTGTTTAATAAAACAAAGACTATGCAGTATTACTTTACATTTGATTATACAATTACTGTATACCTGTAAAATCTCTTTGTAAAACAATAAAATGCTGTTTATTCAATTTGCATACCTTTATTTATTGGATTTATATATGTGTTATGTAAAGTGGATGCTGACAAGGGAGGTGCGAATGGTCAGGCAAGCAATGGTCACAATTAGGAGCAAAACAGATGTATGCAGACAAAGATGTATCCAGAGTCGAAGTCAAATACACAGGCGTTTGGTCAGTTCAGGAAGGCAGCAGATAACATAAACAAACAAACAAACAAAACAACGGTAAAAAAACAGGGTAAAGCATTGTAATGTTCACGAGTCTAACAGGACTCAGCCATGTGTGTGTTTGAGAGGTGTATAGTCTGTGTAATTAGTCCTGAACAGCTTTAGCTCTGTCTATTGCAATAATGGGGATCTAGATTTATAGTTCTCTATCAATCTGCATGGGTTAGATTGCTGGTGACTGTTTTAGTATGCTTGTAGATTATTTGTTATATTGTGTGCATATGCACTCCCCTGCAGATTAATCCCAATCAATCTAAAATGATAAATACTTTCCAAAAATGTTTTCAGCTCATCTAGTGAAATTGTTTTCATATTGCAATATATATCGGCGAATAAAAATATATATATATATATATATCACAATGTGTAGTTTTTCCAATATAGTGCAGACCTACTCCTAACACATTATACCATAAACATAATATGATTTTTAAAAATCTTTTGGCTGGAAAAGTTTTAATTTTTTAATAATTAGTCATACATTTTTAATTTAATTTAAAAAATGAAACAATTATTAATAATTTTTTTTTTTATAATTTTTGTTTAATTTAATTTCTGTGCAGCGGCTGTTAACCATGAAATTACAGGTCAAACGGACCTCCAATCAGGGCTCCTATGGTTCCTGACCCCCCAGGAAAGTATATTGACATGGGTTCCCTTACTATAAAATGTAATCACGTGATGGCAGAAACCTCCTTCAGTACCTAACTGTGATTGTGTCTAGGCCTGTTACAATAATCAATATATTGACTTTTCACACAACACATGGACATGACCTCGATCATTTTTGGTGATGCAAAATATATATCGCCCATACATAATCCAATTCTAGCAACATTTTCTATCTCTATTGGGGGTGTAACTGTCAGTAAAGTTATTAAAAACACTGTAGTATTTACTATAAATTACTGTAGTATTTTTATGTGGGTGACTGACAACTGAAAATAGATCAGGTAGCAGATACCGCAGCCTCTGTAACTTTTTACCTTGCACTTTATTTGTTAACATTTATTATTATTTATTTAGGGTATGCATTTTCACATTGTGATTCTAATGCCTAATTATCAAATTGTTAAAATTACTATATTTAAATTAAATATTCTTAAAAATAAAATATTATGAGTTCTTTGGAAAAGTGCACTTGCATTGTGATGATATATTATTCTGCCATTATATAATGAGCATTAAATGGTCTTAATATGACAATTATATAATTTAAAGTAATATATTTTGGTGCAATATATTGTAAAAAAAAAAAAAAAGTAGATATCATGACAGGCAAAATTGTGTCTGGCCCCCTCTCTAATTAGGGCCCTTGAAATAGGTATGTTTTTTCTCCCGCTGTATAGCGCCCCTATCTGTAAACAACATAATAGTAAAAAAAAAAAAAAAAAAAAAAAAAAAAATATATATATATATATATATATATATATATATATATATATATATATATATATATATATATATATATATATATATATATATATATATATATATATATATATATATATATATATATATATATATATATATATATATATATAAACACACACACACACACACACATATATATATACACACAGACATATTAGTCTGTGTTGCTAAGAGCTTAATTTGGAAATCTGTAAATTTTCAATATATTTTCTCAATCTAAATTTTCTCAATATTTAGATTTTTTGGAACCCTCTGATATCAGATATTCATATAGTCATATTTTTGTACCAAATATTGTCCTTTTCTAACAAATAAATCTTATTCATTCATTGATCCTTATAAGTGGTTTTGTGTTCCTGGGTTATGAATGAAACATTTTCCCATAGGATTTATCCAGTACTCTTATTCTAAGGATTAACAACTGCAACTAAATGTCATAATTCAAACGTTTTATAAAGACACTGCACCACTCCACCATATAGTCAGTCGAATTTATGATGGTGGACCCTCAAAATAAAGCCTTAGCCGACAGTCTCCCAACAGTCTAATGACTGCTAGTTAAGTATGTCAGAATGGAGACCACCAAAAATAAAACATAACCTAAAAATGTCAGGAGCGTGAACAGTTATGGTTGCATGTTTTCATTTAAACATTCAATGATGTGTAAGCACTTTACCTCACACCTTGTGCTAGAAACAGCCAGCATCTCAGATACCATAATGCAAATACTTCTCCAAATCATGTCACACAAATACAGGCATGTTGCACTTGGGTGTAACTTTAAATCAGGTGTTTGGCAGGCAATGGCATGCAGGGAGAAATGATAATTATGGCTGCATGCAGTGACAGTGTGACAAGCGAGAGCTCTTTAATTTGTTGGATCAGATAGTGACACGCTGCATCAGAGGATGGGGAATACCTTTTCATTTGTGCCAAAGAGTGGCGGAAAGGGGGTCAATTAGCATCAACCATTAGACAACCCATGACATGTTATATATTATCATCTACAGTCAGAGAAATGAGAGAAGAAGACGAGGATTTCAATGTTGGATTGATATATGAAGCAGTACAGTCCATAAATATTCAGCAAAGAGGATTTATCTAAACTTAATAAATTAAACAAGAGCCATTTTTGTCTATATGTAATTTTTTTATGTGTAACACTACGAGTTTAATCAGGCAACAATTGTAAAAAAAAAAAAAAAAAACTATATATATATATATATATATATATATATATATATATATATATATATATATATATATATATATATATATATATATATATATATATATATATATATATATATATATATATATATATATATATATATATATATATATAGGATAATGATAATCTCCATAAAGTATTCATACCGCTTCACTTTTTCCATTTTTTTTGTCACAGCCTTATTAAAAAATTTATTAAATTCATTTATTTTCTCAAAATTCTTCACACAATACCCTATAATGATAATGTGAAAAAAATATTTTTTTTAAGTTGTTGCAAATTTCTTAAAAATAAAAAACTGAAAAATCACAAGTACATAAGTTCACAGCTCAATACTTTGTTGATGCACCTTTGACAGCAAAAAAAAACAAACAAAAAAAAAAACAAAAAAACAAACAAACAAAAAAAAGAATACAAAAAAGCAATTAAAAAAAACACGTGATTCTTCCATTTATTTATTTACTATGGTTTATGGTGGCTTGAACTCATCAGATTTACAATTAAATAATGAATAATGCCAAAAGGGAAGTTGATATTTTTCATATCATCCAGTGAGACCAATACAAAGGTGTGATACTTTAACAGTGCCTTATTTGATGCTATGACAGGTGCAGTGAACCCTCTACAGTATATTGATTTGGAGGACCTAGAGGTATGTGACATCATTATGAGGATTGACCTTCTCCTGCTCTGCCCTGCAGTCGTAGACTAGATGAACATTACTGAGATCGAGACTCTGGCTTTTTGCTACTTGGCTGGTAGTTACTGCTGTCGTGGAAGCATTTTTGGCATGTAATTCATTTAGAATCACTCAAATCTAAGCGTCTAGTTGATTTACTAATATTTGAGTAAGTAATGTGTCTTAGAATATTATGCGTTAATAAGAACTGCTGGTTCGATTGTCAACAATAAAGGTCTAGTTTATTTCCAAAGTGAAAATTCTGTCATCATTTACTCACCCTCATCATATCATTCAAAACATGAGATGTTCATTCATCCATGGAACACAATCAAAGATATTTGAATCAAATCTCAGCAACTTCAGCTCATGCATACAGTGAAATTAATTATATCCCCAAAACAATGTCACCTCAAAATATTCAAAATAAATAAATACACACAATGAAACTGGGCCGTTTAGCTCAACCCTAAATTTGAATCGAATAACCTTAAGTCATTTCAACTTACGTTACATTGAACACTGAACTTATAAACAAAGTTAAATCTCATATAACCACATAAAATGAAGTGGATTGATGATTAACATGATCATAAAATACGCTGAGCTTCTTTATAATACGCTCTGTTTTTTTAAAGGCGCTGTGAATTTAAAGCATCATGGTTACATTTGTTTATACACATACACTCACCATCCACTTTATTAAGTACAACTGTCTAACTGCTTGTTACTACAAATTTCTAATCAGCCAATCACATGAATGAAATTTAATGCATTTGGGCATGAAGACATGGTTAAGACAATCTGCAAACTGAGCATCAGAATGAGGAAGAAAGGTGATTTAAGTGACTTTGAACATGGCATGGTTGTTCGTGCCAGATGGGCTGGTCTGAGTATTTCAGAAACTGCTGATCTACTGGAATTTTCACACACAACCATCTATAGGATTTACAGAGAATGGTCTGAAAAAGAGAAAATATTCAATGAGTGGCAGTTCTGGATACAGCAGCAGAAGACCACATCGGGTGCCACTCCTGCCAGCAAAGAACAAAAAACTGAGGCTAAAGTACACGCTGGCTCACCAAAATTGGACAATGAAAGATTGGAAAAACGTTGCCTGGTCTGAGAAGTCTTGATTTCTGCAGCAACATTTGAATGGTAGGGTTAGAGTTTGATGTCAACAACATGAAAGAATGGATCCATCCTGACTTGTATATAGTTCAGGTTGGTGGTGTTGTAATGGTGTGCCAGGGAAATATTTTCTTTTTAACACCACAATGCTACCTGAGGATTGTTGCTGACCGTGTCCACCTCTTTATGACAGTGTACCCATCTTCTGATGGCTACTTGCAGCAGGATAACGCAATATTTCATAAAATGCAAATGATCACAGACTGATTTCTTGAACATGACAATGAGTTCACTGTACTCAAATGGCCTCCACAGTCACCAGATATTAATTCAATAGAGCACCTTTGGGATGTGGTGGAACGGGAAATCTACAGAAACTGTGATGCTATCATGTCAATATAGACCAAAATCTCTCAGAAATATTTTCAGAACCTTGTGTAAATGTATGGCATAAAGCATTTAGGCAGTCTGAAGGCAACAAAAAAAGCCCAACCCGGTACTAATACCTAATAAAGTGGCCAGTGAGTGTATATACTGTGTATGCTTGTGTGTTTGTGTGTACATGACACATGAACAAATTACATATGAGCATAACTATTTTATACTTTCATTCACATATTTTAACATTTATAACATTAATCAGTTAAAAGTATTTACAGTATTCAGATTTGGTCAGTGAAGCTCAAGTATTACGCAACCAATCATATTCATTCAGAGTCTGCAAGTACCAATGAGGTTTGTCCTCGAAAGCCAAGCAGTTGAGCTTCTTATTATGTTTGCTTATACACTTCTTGCTGGAAAACTTCTCCTTGAACGATCATTCATATTGACTGATTTATCTATTGATTAATTGATTGAAACATTGTTTAGACGATAATCAAATAACTGGATTTTCATATTGGTGTGAACTAACTCTTTAAAGGTCGAAAAAAGGACTTATGTTGCTTATGTGAGACTAATAGCTAAAGCCATGTACTTTGTTCATCTGCTAGCTGACTCCTATAGTGAGTGTCAACTGCATATTGAGAGGTTGCTGTGAATTACTGCTACTGAGAAGAAAGCGATGATTTTCTTTCTCTCACACAAAAACACAATCTGTGTCTTCTCTCACACACATTCCTGATTCCTCTCTCTCTCTCTCTCTCTAAATATCCTGCACACTCCCACATGCACGTCGCATTCGCAATCTTTCTTTTTACTCTTTATCTCGAGCTTTTCCTCTTTCCCCGTCACATTCTGGTGATGCATCCTTTGTCCCTGTGTTCTTAGAGCAAGCTCGCAGTGACTGTGTTGGTGGCACAAAGGAGCGCTGGGTATTAAAACAGCTGTCTCTGGTGGTCCGGATGTAATTGGGATTGTTAACGTGCTCGGCTCCTGAGGGATGCTCGTGAGAATGTCTTTGTGTAAAGCACACAAGCTCCACAGCAGCATACCTTGATTTTGATGTACGTCAAAAAAAGCAAACAAGTCACCTGAGCTACTGTACATCAAGTCTGGCTGTTATTTCCCCCCTCCTCCTTTTTTATCCTCCTGTTTTGGGTTGTTGCTTCTGGTGCACTGTTATTTATATGTAAAAGAAAATGTCTGTGAAGCTCAATTTTAGTCAGAATTCCTATGAGAGCATCCTTTCTTTCTTATTGCGGAAAATAAAAGTGTGTTTATGAGTGTGCGGACATAGCTTTTGATGGTGGAGAAAAATCTTTGCAAATCTGGCAGCAAAAAAAAAAGCACCTTTCTGGTAATACAAATTGAAGCACAATATTATCAAATGAAAGCCAGGTACAGAAAGAAATGAAAAGAGGTTAAAAACAGCAAACGAATTCTTAAAAAATTAATTATTTATTGTTTTGCATGTGTTAAAAAGCTAAACGTCTAAACAAGTGAAATTATATTCAAATCGATTAATTAGTTGTACATTGTGCACATAGGGCGCACCGCGCAAATGACGCTTAGTGTTTTAGCTGAGGTCAGATTTATTTTAACCTTGTGTATTACAGCTGAGCAACGATAAATACACTTCATAACGCTACAGTGAGTAGAAAAAAAGAAAGAAAAAATACTCCTCAAACTCAATCGCCTCAGAACGGAGCCCGGTTGATTTATTTGACGTTAGATATACTTTTGTGTGCTTCATTGTGAATGAAAATTTCATTTGCCGATTTAGGGGTGGTGAAATATAAATGATTTCGTTAAAGTTTCATCATAAATCAGTCTTTGGGTATATACAAGGAGACATTGATTGGGCCTTGAAGTCTCCTGAGCAAGCGCGCCAGGGGTGGCCCTCCCTTTGGAGAGGTAGCCTACTGTACCATGCGGCTCCTGGTCCATTGACATGGGACAAATGTTAGGTTGACACGGTGTAAGAGTCTGTGACTGTAAAAACCTGATTATGATAGATTAGATTTAGTTGGTTATTTTTTTTATTATTAATTTATCCATTTTACAGTGCCGGTTCATACTAAACAATTGTTTTAAATTCAGACCATTTAGAGAACGACAGACATCTGTCAGTACATTTTAATGTTATATATAGGCTAGCCGACGTATAAGGGTGATTTTTATCTAACAACTACTGTTTTTAATTTTTCATTTAGTATCAATTTGATGACAGCAATCACTTAAGACACTGATAAACATGCATAGTGACATCAATTATTTAAACGTAATGCATCAACTGATTTTTCAATGCATTCACAATTTGTAAAGTTTTGCTCGTGACAGATAATTGACAGTTATCAATTAATTACTGTCATTATACAGTTGAGGACTTGGCGTGTCATTCTATAACGCATCATTGTCGTTTAATAAGAAAATGCATTAAAATATTTTAGCTCAAGTTAAAATGTGTATCTGTGGACTTTTTTTACATGCGAGGCTAGTCGGTCGCTATGATGCATCAATTACCCCATCCAATGGACGCGAATAGATTAAACAAATTAGACTGGCCTTGTTAATTAGAACATGATTAAAGGTTTTTAATTAAATCACTGATGAAGTAGTCTAATTAGAGCGAAGATATGATAATAGCCCGCTGCGACGAGTATATAATTGTATTGGGTTTGCAATTAAATTCTAAAGAGTTGTAAAAAAAATCCGCTTTTCTGTGTCATTAATGAAATACTTCACATAGCCTGCTCTGTTAAGACATCAAATTCATAACACACGCTCAACGGTATCTCAATGGCTTTCCTATTTATTATTTCAATAACAGAGAAAACTAATAAATTCAGCACGAGGTATTTGCTTGTAGATAAAATCAAAACAGGTTAATTACCGAGTGATGCTCGAACAAATGTAAATGAAATTTGAATTTAATATTTTTAAATTTCAGAGGACATAATTTGCTTAATGCGTGTCGGTATATCAAATTACTGGGTTATAATGGAATGATCGTCGTGCGTTTCGCTTTGATTTATTTCACCCAACAGGGACAGCGATGATGGAGCTGTCCATCGTGATTTCTTCATATTCGGTTTCTCTGTGACCAGGCTTGCGAATATAAGATTTAAATGGCGGAGTCATTATAATATATATATATATTTTTTGCAAAGTTATAATTCAGTATTCAGTAAAAATCAAAATGCTAAAATGTACATCAAGTATTTCCAATGTACAAAAGAGCAATAAACTTATTAAATTTGTAAATAACATTTTAGAAAACATTTCTACCGTCATTGCGTAAAATGACACTGACAAGATCTTTAAATGTTAGATTTTAGAATACAATTCATTGTTGTTCTTTTTTTCCTCCTTTTAACCATTGTGGTTTCCTCAATAACTTTATTGAAGTATCATACAATACCAGCTGCAGTCATTGCAACTGCCCATGCGCAGAGTCCCCAGCGGCGCTGTGGCTAATGAAGAATAATAAATCATGAAAGGTTTTTCAGGTACAGCCGAGAGAGTGTATAAGAGGAGAGGGAGTGAGAGAATGGGTGAGCGAGAGAGAGAGAGAGAGACGCAGCCTGCCCTTCGCCTTAGAGCACAGACAGATCGAGTCCCCGCAGCATTGAATGTGGTCGACTGTCACCTTTATCTCATAATCAAATTCAACAAGAATCGGAATAAAGGTTAACGAACGGTATTGTTTTAGCGGCGTCATTTTTGTGGAGATCTGCGCGAAGAGAAGAGGGGAGAAACTTTTTTGCGAACGTTTTAAAAGCGTGCGCAAAGACAGACTCACCAAAGGCATCCGCTTCCGATGTGACAAATGTCAGATATTTTGTAAGGGCGGAGGAAAATTCTGTGGAGCGTTTTGATAAGAGTTGACGCGATCTTTGAAGGAGTTTACCGACAGGTTGCATGGCTTGCTGGCGCTCGCGACACGTCTCAAGCCACGGCACGCAACGGAGCGACCAACAAGAGCGCGTTCTTTCAGACTAGGCAGCAGCATCGCTAGATGAGCTATCTAGAGACTTGGTGCATCATCCTCTTCACGTTTGTTGCAACGCCAGAGACTTGAGACTTCCGAGCAGCGACTGGCTTGAACTCCAGTCGAAGAAGAAGGCGGAGTCTTAACTTATTAAAAGGAACTCGCCGAAGCTCGGTCGCAAATATGATGATGATGTCTCTGAACAGCAAGCAGGCATTCGCCATGCCTCACACCAGTTTGGCCGAACCCAAGTACTCCAGCTTGCATTCCTCGTCCTCCTCCTCTACTCTGACTTCCAACGCGCCCTCGTCCTCCTGCTCCTCGTCCAGACACAGCAGCACGATCAGCAGCAGCGGCGGCGGCAGCTCGGAGGCGATGCGCCGAGCATGTCTCCCAACCCCACCGGTACGTATTCTGCATAATCACCGCTTAAAGGCACATTTTGACAGCCCACTTTTTCTGCTTGATGTTTTTTTCATGTCTGCACAGCAAATCACCCAACACCTCCATTTTTCCCTCCCAACTTATGTATTCAGCCGGGTTTGCCTTTCGTATTAATTTTTATGACCTGGGATGTTGCATGTGTCTTGTTTTGTGTGTTCTTTATTCGGATTTCTTTTTTTTTACATGCTGGAAATGTTTTAAAAGCACGGAGTGGAGTGCGAATTCCCTGCTGACAGTTATGTGTGCATTCTATTTGCAATTGCAGAGCAATATATTCGGTGGATTGGATGAGAGTTTGTTGGCCCGCGCGGAAGCTCTGGCGGCGGTGGATATAGTCTCGCAGACCAAAAGCCATCATCACCCACCTCATCACAGCCCCTTCAAGCCGGACGCAACCTACCACACCATGAACACGCTTCCGTGCACCTCCTCGTCCTCCTCGTCGTCCGTGCCCATCTCGCACCCGTCAGCTCTGGCGAGCCATCACCACCACCACCACCATCACCATCACCAGCCGCACCAGGCACTGGAGGGCGACCTGCTGGACCACATCACCCCGGGACTGGCCCTCGCCGGAGCCATGGCCGGGCCAGACGGCTCGGTGGTCTCCACGCCTGCGCACCCTGCCCACATGGCAGGCATGAACCACATGCACCAAGCTGCCATCAACATGGCTCACGCCCATGGGCTGCCATCCCACATGGGCTGCATGAGCGACGTGGACGCAGATCCCAGGGACTTGGAGGCATTCGCTGAGCGCTTTAAACAGCGTCGGATCAAACTCGGCGTGACCCAAGCGGATGTAGGGTCAGCGCTGGCCAGCCTGAAGATTCCTGGCGTTGGCTCTTTAAGCCAGAGTACCATCTGCCGGTTTGAGTCGCTCACGTTGTCCCACAACAACATGATCGCCCTGAAGCCCATCCTGCAAGCCTGGCTGGAGGAGGCAGAAAAGTCGCACCGGGAGAAACTCAACAAACCCGAGCTCTTCAACGGGGCCGAGAAGAAGAGGAAGCGGACCTCCATCGCGGCCCCTGAGAAAAGGTCCCTCGAAGCGTACTTTGCTATTCAGCCGCGTCCATCCTCAGAAAAAATCGCAGCAATCGCAGAGAAGCTGGACCTCAAAAAGAACGTAGTGCGGGTCTGGTTTTGCAACCAGAGGCAGAAACAAAAACGCATGAAATACTCGGCCTGCGTCTAGCTCGAGTAGAAGACCAACACAACGTGTCGAGAGACTCCTAAAACTGTTTAAAGACGATTTGTAAAATATTTCTTATCTCACACCTTTTTAATCATCAATAACTTGTGCATTGAAGCAACATTTCATGACATTCAAAAGAGACATTTGAAAATACCAAATCACTGTCACGTATTACGCAAAGGGGATGTGGAATCATTTACAGGATCGTTTGACTGATCAAGTAAGACCATTCGTTTTTCCTCACTTATTCTAGCACACTTTCCGTATGAGAGGAGCAAGACTTTTTAAGCCTCAACCAGACAGCCTGTCTGAAGCTAAAATAACACATTTTATTAATTTACCAGAAAGTATTGTGTATCAAGCTACACAAAACACCAGTAATTCCAAACTGATCAACCTGAGGGAGAAAAAACAAACAAACAAAAAAAAAATTCAGGTCAAAACAAGGACAGTTTTTTTTTTTTTCATTTGAAATAATTATCTCTCAGCATGTCACACTTCAATCTTGTGTTGAATCAGGGTTTACTACTGAAAACAGAGGAAATCACCTGTTAAATCCAGGAACAATTCTGCAACAATATTAGATAACTAAACAGCTCCTTGTAAATGATTGATTTAGCTGTTACATGCATAATTTTGTCTGTCGTCTTCTTAATTACACTTCTGTGATTTTATAAATGATAAACCTATAGCCTACAATTAGGCAATGGGGGATGAGAATATCCATATTTTTCTTGTGAAGGCATGGGAATTTAGGACGTAAATTTGCTATAACTGACCTCTTAGTTATTAAAATAAGACATATTGGATCAACTGAACACAAGGAGAGGCTCAATTGTTTTCTTTTTTGGTAAGGGGATTTGTTCAGCCAAATATCTGTTGCAATACGCCTGCGCTCTAACGTGGCTATGTTTCTTATGAACTATTTATCATGTGAGGTAATGTTTACTTCATTACATATTTATTGGGATTCCCTCCACGTTTTTGCTTGAGAAAATCATATTGAGACAACAAGGAAAACGTGGCCCTCTGCAAACAGGGAAACTGCTTGAAACAGGCCAATTTTATTTATTCATGTTTTTCGTTCTCCTGACGGCACAATCAAGAGATATATGAGAACATTTTCTTTTAAATTATTTTCATGTGTGTTATCTGCTTATTTATTTGT
Organism: Danio rerio; assembly: GCF_052040795.2. Lineage (NCBI taxonomy): Eukaryota > Metazoa > Chordata > Actinopteri > Cypriniformes > Danionidae > Danio > Danio rerio. Next base: position 38,818,439 of record NC_141021.1, read on the forward strand.
AAAAATATACGCGTATAATTATGGAGTCGTTGCTTGTTAAATTCACCATGTTTAGTAATGTTTTCTTAATGAAAAAGATTAATTCCATGGAAGCATTCACGTAAAATGTAAATATCTCATTTGGACATACACATAAAATATCCGTACAGGTATTTGCTGTATTGCTGTTTTAGCTGCGGTAACTGTAATGTCTGTTGCTTTAGGTTTAATTGTCGGGATCGGTTTATTAATTTATTACATCGATGTATATTTAAGTTATTTGATAATTGAATTGAACTATGTGTTTCATTAAAGAACAAAATTTTAACATTTTATTCAACGTTCTCAATGGGGTTATTTATACAAACAGGCCTAAATGAAGGTTTCAAACGATTTCATGCACACATTTCATGTGTAAATAATAATTAAATGTTTGTTCGCTTTTGATCTCATTTTGCTTATTGTGTGGATTACACGTGTTTTCCTTTTACATCAATTTGCAGTGTTTCTCATTTTGGTTGCAAGACACAAATAAGCATTCAGGTTAGTTTAGCATCTTGCTGTTTGCCTAAAAAAGACGTCTTGACACCTTTAGCTAAAGAGCTACGCTTGGTATTTTCACGAACGACTTACTGCTGCTAGCATTCCCGAGCCTTAGAAGCCTACCTGAGAGCAAATGCTAATATTCTATTAGAGTCTAATCATGAAGTCTATAGAGATCTGGGGAGGTCCCTCGAGCACAGCGCTGCCAGATGTCAGGCCGCCAGAAAAACACCTCGCCTGCCAACGTGCCGGGCTCCATTTAAATCCACAGTCGATGGTTCTCGTTCTTCTGCCGACATAGGCAGCCCTTTGAAGACTGACTCGGTTCACTGTTAGGCCGAAACGCAAAAAAAAAAAAAAAAAAAAAAAAAGGAAAGAGAGAGACGGGAGTCATCTCACTAGCGCCGCTCATGTCATGGCATTCTAGGCGTATTGCTTTCAGCACCACGGACAGCAGCCTCAATGGAGGAGATTTTGCCATTGATGTTTCCTGCCGATTTTCAAAGCGATTTAACAGATGATGAATGCAATTTGCATTTTGTTTTGTTCTTTTGAAAAACAAAAATGCAAAATGAATGAATATTTTCAAATAGTATTGTAATATTGCAGCTTTTAAATGCTTTGAACGCCTAAAAAAATTCACTATTCAGTTATTTAATAAGGAAAAAACTATTGGAAATTAACTTTAAAAAATCGTGTCTTTATAATGAAATGTAGACAACTTTAGAATTATTCTGCAGCCCAAAACGTTCAATGTTTAAAAAATATTAATAATAGTTTTTGTAAGTGTCCAGTTTGCGCCTTAGATACTTTTAAGAAGCTCACTGGCTAAACTGATCCTAAAGTTCTCATCAATTATAAACTGCTAAAAAGCAGGGAATCAGATCTCCTAAACGAGCTGATCGCTTAACACGATAATATGAGCGAATTATTAAATTACACACGGAATTATGAAAATCAGATAATTACTACTAAGTAAGTAATCATTAACTGGAGCTGTTAATTACAGTCGGTCGTGGAGGAGGGTTGAATCTGGAGAGGCTTGTCGGGAATGAAAATGAATCTCGTTGCTTGACATATGAATGAAACGGCCTATCCCTCCACTTAACTTTCAGATAGGTGCGAAAAATATCGATCGCTTTTTTAACACAAACCAGTCAGAGGGAGACTAAGAAATATAAAACATTAATTACATAGATGGGTATGATTACATATTTCTAAGCAGAGAGAATGTGTCATTTTTAAATCGCTTCTTTAATAGATTGATCAAGAGAGGGCAGTGACCTGTTAGTGGAATCGCATACATGTGATTCTCATTCTTTAAAAACGTGGTGGTCACATTCAAAAACGAAAGGGCAGCACTGTTTTCCTTTGTTATAATTAGGTCTTCTGTTTTCTTTCTCTTTTCCCCTGAACATTTCCCCCCTTTCATAGGGATAGTGATGAAATTTTAATGAAGCCAGGGACTGTCGGTGCTCCGCCTGGGGACCTACGAATAGAATATTTTAACTGTACATTTACCCCAAGTGTCTGCCATCAAAGCACGTTAAGGCAAACCACGGGCCTCTGAAGTGTTAGAACCCCTTATTTAGTGCTTGAACATTTATTGTATTGTCATTGATGTCGTGCAGTTTTTAATTATTTGTGTGACTCGTTCATTATGCTGTTCAACAGAGACAAAATCAGGAATTGCATGGGAAATTAAATAGTTCAACTAAACGCCTCCACATTTTTTTTACTTAGGTGTAATAATTGTAAAACATATTCAGCGAAACAAATCGCTAATATATGAACGAATGAAAAAAATAAATAAAAATCTCTGCACACACGTGCAGAATAACTTTGGCCAAAGGCGATATAGTTATTCGCACATCTGATTAAATGGGAAAACCAATACTTGTGATAATAATGAGAGAAATAGAAACGATAGAATAATAAAACCACATGGTAAAGACCCTTATACTTAAAAGGGAATGCAATTTATGTAACAATAAAAATGAACAATAACATTAGTAACAATAACACATAACACCGCCACAGTTAAAGCTATAGCCAGTTCAGTGGGTTACTTAACCCTCGCATCTTTAGCCCCAGGGGATTATATTACTCAAACAGTATAACTCACCACGAATCTCATTCGATGTTTAAAGTAAACTAATGGACCACAGGTTTTGATTAGGATTACTTCAATCAAATTCAAATAAATACTTACTAATAATACTTAATATTTAAATAAATGTTTAAAAAGATTATTCATTTTCATTGTTTTCTGAAACCATTAAGTAACATGTCAGATAAAAAAAAAACGATATTTTGAACAACGATTCTTATTTCGAGCCAAACCAGTTTAATACCCTTATGCTATAAGTACACCATAGATGGTGGCATAGTGTTGAATTTTGTGTCTTCAAAAGAGGCCTACGGTGATTAAATATTAAAGAGTCTAGGATGAGCCTGTATATTTCTCGCCTAGTTCTGGTTTCTTCCTGCTCGCCATGAAATTCATTTAGGGTTTAACGCACAGCACGTTGCGTTCTCCTATTCTCAGACGCTGTTGCGCCGTTCCAAATGAGCAAGTCGCAGTTAGATCGCGCATTTGGCAATAATGAGAAGGTGGTAGAGCTGTCTGCTGGATGTGTGTGTTCATTGAGGTTTGACAGCCGTGCTCCGCTGCAGATCTATTCATCATACCCGCAAGGACTGCCTCTCCCCTCTCTCTCCCTCTCTCATTCACTCACTCTATCCCCTCTGTCCTCAGTTTATACAGAACAGAATCATTTACATAAAGTCCTTAAGGCAAATAACTGTTGGGGGCTCTAATTTATATCTGATCGAAAATTAGCCGTCATTATGCGCCCCATTAGCCGCGTCTTTAATGTGCTTCTAAGCACCATTTGTCAAGCAGCTTGTTAATATCCTTCAAGTCTTTAAAGTTGAGAGCTCATTAAAAGACTCAGCGCCCTGGTATTGATGCTATTTTATAAAATTCGGCAAAGCGTAGCTAAAGAACCGTTTAAAAGTTTTCTCTTCCTCCTAGAATGACTGAATGATATATGGTTGCCTGGGCAGTAGGAAGGGTGAACCGTTGCTTTCAATGCGAAATGTATGGTTGTAAAGTTAGGACAGGTATTTAGCGGAAAAGCACATCTTATTCGCATGAAGTAAAATTAGGATATCACAAAAATCTGTAGGCTAATTGGATTTGCAAAATTTACGTTGAATCTAGCATGAACTACGTTTACAAGTAAACCACACTTTAAAACATTGTGCAACACTCTTAAAAATGAATGTTTTTAATTAGTTAGTATTCAGAGATTTAGAAGTATTCAGACGAACTTCAGAACATTATAGAACGTCTAAATTCAGCATTAATTCAATTAAATAATTTTTAAGAGGTTCGTTAGATTGTTTACATGTTCTACACGTATAAAATATATAATTTTTAAAATTACCACATTTTTTTGCACAAAACCCATCATAGAACCTTTATTTTCATTTTCTTGTTTTATTATTATTATCATTATTATTATCATTATTATTATTATTATTATTATTATTATTATTACTATTATTAATAAACATTTAAGTTTTTCTTTTTGGCCTTTTACAATAAGAACAGCCTTGTCTTACAAATTACATTAAATAGATGTTTTATGCATAAAAAAACTGCAAAAAAAAAAAAATGTCGCTTCTCAATCGCCACCAGACAAACGCGACTTTTAAAACCAAATATCTACAAAGATAACCATAGAAACAGTACGCCAATGCCAAGCCGTATACTTTGAAAAATTAAAAGGTTCTAAAAGGTTTTTATGCAGAGATGACACAATTTTTTCCCTCCAGAATGCTTTTAAAATGCAGGTTTCCACATGTTTCCTTTATGTTATCTCAACACAAATCGATTAAGTTAACTTATTTTTTTTACTAATTTAAGTTGATTAAATATAAGACTAAGTTGTCCCCAAAAAACAAGTAGTTGTCATTTAAAACAAGTAGCTTAAACAAGCAGCACATTTTTTTCTTATTTTTTTGAGTGTGGTGAACAGCTCCTTATGCTATAGACCATTTCAATGTGGTCATGTCTTTGGCCCATGAACATTTCCTGCTTGTTATCAAACTATTTATTAACTAAGAGGCAATTTAATCATACTTTCATGTTAAAACAGCTATCATAAGATTATTTATCAATATGCGGATATTTTGGATTCTCTGGAGATATAAAAATGTAAAACAGGAAAAACGTTGGGACCATTGTTTTGTTTACATCCCCCAAATTGGTCTATACAGAACTTTTAGTTGAATGGAAAAGTTCTTCATAAAATTATCAATGGCAATAAAGAACCTTTATTTTTCTAACGGTGTGCTGTCTTTTATTTGTCACTAACTATTTATTTTGTCGCTACTTTTATTTGGCACAGTCTTAACTATGCGATGTTCACACACACACACACACACACACACACACACACACACACACACACACACACACACACACACACACACACACACACACACACACACACAGAGAGAGAGAGAAAGTCTCAGAAAGATTTAACAGACATAAAACCTTAGAGTCACCAAACTCTAGTGAGCATTATAGATTTAACCCAAAAATAGCTGACCCATGCATTCGGTCAATACCAATAGATAATGTGTTTCATATCATGATCTGTCGTCAATAATTAGGCAACTGTCGGATGCTTTCTGCCCGTTGGTGGGATTTAACGGGTCCTTATTATTAGTTAAAAACTCAAGCGTGCCGTCGTTGCTTCTGTGGACTCCTCCAGGCAAAAGCAATAAAGCGCGTAATTGGAATGCTAAAGACAGATGTAAATAAAAGCAATGAGACAGTGGTGAGAGATGAGGCACAGGGGTCAGCTTCTCATCAAAAACCCAGTTGGTGTGATGACACGACGCCCGGCCAAGCGACAGAGGCCCGGGGCTACAGAGGCAGACCACAGGCGGAATGTACTAAATGACTTCGATAGAGTGCGCATAAAAACCTGAAATGTGTTTAAAGCATTTCTCATTATACTGCATTATGCATGCATGCAGTGTACAGCGAAAATGAAAACGTTATATAGCCTAAGTATTTATGAAATATCCCGCCTAGATTTTCCCAATACATCATACTATTTTGTCATTATCTTATTGTCATGCAAAATCGACAATTAAATCGTTCAAAATATGAAGCTGTTAACTTACATGTATTCTTAATAGCAACGATTATTAGTTATTTTTATTATTATTATTATTATTATTATTATTATTATTATTATTGTTATTATTATTATTATTACTACTACTACTAATAATAATAATAATAGTAATAATAATATTATTAATAATAATACTACTAATAATAAAGCCTCAGTTTAGCTCACCTTTAATTCAGTCAGCTTTAATTCATTCACATTATCATAGAGGCTCGTTGTATGTCACATCGTCAAGTGATGTAATTGTTTAAGACACTGGGGGTGTGTTTCAGTCAAGCTCAGAGTGCAGAGATATGGGCCAATGAAAAGAGTGCGTGTGCGTGTGTGTGTGTGTGTGTGAGAGAGAGAGAGAGAGAGAGAGAGAGAGAGAGAGAGAGAGAGAGAGAGAGAGAGAGAGAGAGAGAGAGAAAGCGAGAGAGAGACCCTGTTTAAAGAGCTTTCTTTTTTCTGTCTGATCCTTTCTTCAGTAATGAGATGTTCAGTAGAGGTTTACCTGGCTACCCATTAGCTGGGCTTTATTGTACCCCAGCCACCTCTCCCCTTGTTTTCTTTCACTGCTCACATCACTAATCACAGATGCTGGAAATGCTGACTACAGAGTACGGAAGGAAAACATGCCACCATTCACTAACTGTAGCCTAAGGTACAATACTGCAGCTCTTTGTGGGAACTGGAAGCATCTCACTTACAATAATAATAATAATAATAATAATAATAATAATAATAATAATAATAATAATAATAATAATAATAATTAAAATAATAATAATAATAAATTAATGGTAAATAAAGAAAAAAATGTTGTAAACTAACATATTTGGGCTGTTCCGTTTTCAACAGAACCTTTTTGGGCTAAATAGAAACTATTTTATTTGAAGGTGCTTTAAAATTGTAATTTAACACATTAAATATATTATAAAAACATAAGAACAAAACTAGTTTGTTTATTTAATTCTTTATTTCTTCATATTATAATATTTATCAATGTTATGGTTTACCCATATATTTGCAAAGTTTTAATAACTTCTTTTAAAGCATGAATCAATCAATCAATCAATCAATCAAAGTTTTGTGAATTATAGGAGCTTTTATTTTTTTCAACATGGGAAATTACAAGAAAATTTTTTTATATTTAATGTCAATACACTTGTAATGTTTTTTTTTTTTTGACATTTAACACAAAATTCATAAAATCAAGAATAAAATAATAATAAAACGTAAATGTAATAAAGTTCCAGTGAAATATCTTTAATATTCTTAAATCTAGTGAAATATCTTAACATTCTGTCAAGTTAAAATGTCTGTGTCCTCCATTCCCCTGCATTTTGGTTTAACAGATGGCACTTTAGACAGTTTAGAGTCCTCTAGTTCGGGTAAAACAATTAAAAACATGTGATCCCTCCAAATCTTAAAAACAAAGTGATTAAAGTCATGGGTTATTTTTGTGACTGTGCATGATTAAGCATAATGTTAAATGGACGGTTTCCGCAAGTTTCATAAAGTTAAATTTTAGACTTTTTTAGACGCTTTGAGGACCATTAAGAATTGAAGTCAAGATTTACAGAGGATTAAGATTTTTTGTCTAATGGCCCAGTATATCATGGGGAATCGTGTAATTGTTTTTAGTTGTTCTTCCCCCAATTAGGGAATTTAATTTGGGGAATTTGCTGTGAAAATGTCTAACAGCTGTTGTGAATCGTATCTCTATTTAAAAAAAAACTTAAATATAAAAAATAAGGTTTTATGGAGATGCATTTTATTGATTTTATTTTATTGCTATTAGACAAAGCAAAATAAACATGTTTAAAAGGATATAAGACCTACAACACATGTATGCCAGTGAATATAAGACTTTTTAAGGCCTAAAATTAATGTTTCAAAATTTAAGACATTTTAAGACTTTTAAGACCCAACGGACACCTTGTAAATAACATTTTATAATGTCAAAAAATGTGGATAAATTATATACCTTTCACATGCATGCTTAGTGGAGAAGAGAAGACATGTATCCTCAACTGAATATACTTGTTTAGTGAAAGCACTGCAAAGAGAAAAAAATATGGGCATAAAAAAAAACAGATAAAATTGTTTTTGCAAAAAATCTGTAAGAAACATATAAAGTACCTTTTAGAGTGTCAAGTGTCTGAAGTTGGATGGTTGAGTACCAGAAAATCAATAAAAAAAAAGTGTTGCTGATACAAATAAAAAAGTAGTAAAAAAAAACAACTCAAAACATTATCGCAAAGCACCATTTCAGAATGAAAATGTGCTGAATAGTCTTTTGACGTGTAATGATAGCATCTTTTAATACAGTAAAGTGATCTAATGTTGCTTGCCCTTTGACAGGTACTGGGTGGGAAAGATCATGTATAAAAGAAATGTAATTAAAAATAAACTAATCTCTACAGACCAATTACCAACCTACGTCACACATGATGTCACACGGGTCCCCGGTTGCAAAAAATACAGGCTGCAATAGTAAACATGTCGTGTTGTGCGGTAGGATGCCAAATTAAAAAGTCCAAAATAGAAAACATAACTTTTACCATACACCACACTGCTTTAATGCCGACTGCAGACGTCTTTGGCTAAAAGGGAGCTGAAAGAAGTGACGACCTAATTAGAAATGCTGGACTCTGCAGTTCTCATGTTATATCAGGTAAGTTCACGCTATGCTGAATCATACACATTACTCTTTTTTGATTGCAGAAAGGATTTCAGCAAAAACAGTTACATGTGGTTCATTAAACCTTCAACAATGAATGCTAAGAAACGTGAAAGTGTAATTTATTAAGGTAAACTTTGAAACTTTCAAGGTTTTTTATTCAACATTCATGCAGTGACAACTTGTGACACACTCCATATTGTTTATCACGGCACTTTGAATATTCGTTCTGAAATAACCTGCAAGTGTGACTTAAAAACAACATTAACTGTTTGTTTGAATGTGAACAGTGTTGTACTTTGATAGTCATTGGCTGCTAATATAATTTCGCTATTTAGAGTTTGTAAAAAATACTTTTATGAATTTATATTATTAAGAAGTCCGAATGTGTGAATATAAAACCAAATTTACCTCAATGTGTAGGTTCACATACCCTGCCGTAAAGTTGTAGTTGCTGTCAGAATACAGTCGTTTTGCGTGTTTGTGATTAATTACCCAGGCCTTGTACAGCTCCCTCTTCTTTCCTTGTCTTTGGCTAGGCAGAATCTCGTTTTTTAGCTCTACATAGTGTTGAATCTGGTCATCATGGAGCATTATTTCTTGCACATGACCACACAGAACAACATTGTTGGCATCCAAAGACTTGTAGACCTTCTAACTTCTCTCTTGTAAAATCACTTGGAGCTTCAATGACATTGTATATTTGGGGCTGGATGCTTGGTCATTTAGTTTCATCCAATATCCATTTGGAGGGAGCTATTGCAAATGGACCTGTTAGATAAACACTGCTCACTTTAACGTTAATTTTGCCGAATCGCTTTGCTAGTCACTGGATGACAAGCTGTTATAATATGCTATAAGCATTATGTAAATAATATACATGTAATACGTAATCAATATAACTTATTTCTAAGACAACAACAACCTCTGTACTGCATCGGATGTCATTCCCTTGCTGTAAATGCTAGTGCTCCCGGTTTCTTTCTGCAACCTCCCTGCGCGCGCATCCTACAAACATGGTAATTGGTCTATACTTGAGGCAGCCATTTACTGCACTGGAATGCCGTTTGTTTACTTATACCACAATACACTATTACAGGATGCACAACAAAGATTTGTCTGGACTTTTCATACAACAGATTAACTTGAAATTCTTTTATTTTGTCAATACTTATAACTTGTACATTTTAAGCAATGTGTGAAATTGTTTTCCCATTTTGGTAGAAGAAGACTGTGTAATAATAAGACATTTTGCAATTAACACCTTTTGGACAGAGAATAAAAAATAACAAAAAATTGCACATTATCTATACAAAGCATTGTTTTAAATGTATTAAAATAAATACTATGGTCAAATGGAACTAGATCTTGTACCAACAAAGTGCTTTGTACTGAATTACACCCATGCAGCAGTAACAGTCTCCAAAGTGTCTTTGTAAAAAGTTGATGACTGTTAGAAATACATCAACTAAAGCCTGCAGGCTACAGGTGCTAGTGCTGCTGAGTTACAGTCACCATTTTCATCTAAAAGTGGTAAACCCATTGCACATTCAGTTACAAAACAACTATTTTTTGGAGGCCTGCAAAAGCTTACTTTTAATTAAAAAATAAATAAATAAAAATAAATAAATAAAAACAGCATTGTGTATGTTTATTATGTGTCTAGTCTAAAGTCAAGCACTAGTACCTGATGGCAACTTGATCGTTTGTATTGTCCATTTTGTAAAAAAAATAAATAAATAATGCATATATATGCACAAGCATGTAAGTGTTTATTTGCAAGTTAGCATTACCATCGATTGGCCTGCAGTAAGTAAAAATGCAATCGTTTGCAATCACAGATCACAGGTAAAGCCACATTATGTAATTATCACCACTAGAGGGCGCATATTCACAAACAACAAATGCAGGACTCCTGTAGAAATCTTGTTCAAGGATGAGGTAAAGCATTTAAAACTTATTATCATGGTAGTAATAAGCAGAGTAAAGATCGCTGCAAATCTGAAAAATGTCACGTACAGAAACAGAGCACACAGTCCGATACATATTAATTAATCAGGTGTGAATTTACAGTTATTTTAAGCAGTGATACTTTGTTCTTTTCTCTTCATAAGAAAAGAAAATATTGTGACCATCCCATCTATTGCATGGAAAGGAATGACAGTTCACCTCCTTATCAAAAACTGTGAGAGATTATCCTAATATTCAAAGTTTATTTTAGGTAATCAGTGTCATTTTGACACTTTGCTTGTGATATTGCAGCCACGTGACACAAATTTTCATGAATGAATTCTAAACAGACTGGCAGTGCGTCAGTGGACACACACACACACATAGAGGGACGGACACGCATACACTGACAAAAAAAAAGTGCCAATCAGGCACTGAAACCAGCATACAGTAATCTACAGTAGTGATTCTCAACCGTCCTCCACATTCTGTCTTTATATTACACACTTTGTTTGTCAAAAAGTGTGCTGTGCTGCAAGTTTCGGCATTCTGGATTCTGGAATCTTTCATTTGTACGGTGGCTCTCAACTCTCAAAACTCTTTTTATAAATGTGAAACGTAGAAAAAATTCAAATCCGATCCAATTTTTTTAAAATGATGATACAAGTTTCGAAAGCAGCCTGTAAATTTGAATGACACAACGTGAAATCAAATACATTTTTTAATGTAAAAATGGTTTGGTTCTACTCAATTTCAGTGTTCAATTAAAATTGCTTATTTCTCTGGACTTCAACATTCTTCAAAAAATTGTGAAAATTTAAGTATGTAAGTCAACAAAATCCAACACTGTTCTGGTGTTTTCTGAGCATGCATTTTATTTAGATGTAGATTATGTGGTATCATGATATCCTTGGAACAATTCACAGTCAACATGATTATTTGCTGTTGAAAATTATTAATAAACATTTGGAATTTTCAGTGATGCAGAAGGTTTGTTCATAAATGGATTTTGAGACTCACTCTAAACCATTTTCAGTCATTCTATCTACTGCAGTGCCACACTAACAATCTTCAATTGAAAGAGATCGTTTTGCCAAAGGTCCATTACAGTTTGGAGCACTTGGCCCAATTCGTAATGGGGGCCACAAATAATTTTTGCACTTGGGTGCAACATTGCCTTGTTTTCCTGCTAGTTTGAGTCACATGAAGGGACACAAACAGCTGTAAACAACAGAGCAATCAGTGTCCCATCTGCTACTATGGCCCACTTACATGAACGTATGTCGCCACTTCTTTTACCCGGTGCCAAGCAAGTGCCTGAGGACATGAGTCCCCAAGAAAAGGACCCATTTTCTGAGGAAGAAAAATGAAGAGAGAAAAAAGTTGTTGCTGCAAACAAAAAAACAAAAAAGAGGCATGGTAGGCTACTTTATAATTCAGTCTCTCTGCCTCACATTAATTTGAGAAGTTACTTAAAATGAGAACATCTGTATTTTTAATATCAATAAAGACACACAAACTTTGTTATCTTTGTCAGTGTTTGTAAAGAAACTGTTGGTAGCTTTGAAGTCCAAGACAAACATTGCAGGATTGAAATGTGTTCCCAGGTGGATGTGGATGAAAAAAATACAGCCATGCCTTTGAAAAAAAGGCATCAAGGTACTCCTGATGGTCATTTTAAATATAGTGCCTTCCAAAGAACACTGTATGTAACAAATGCTTGAGCAAACCATCATCCAAAAACAATAAATTATGCTTTTATGAACATAACTAAGCACCACTTTGTTATTGCGTCTCACAGTATTTAATTTCAGAGCTGAAAAACAGCTATCATTAATTATGAATTGGCAGGATGATACACTGAGCCACTGAAGGAGAGGTAAGCTCTGGTCTTTTACTTAAACACTGTGAGATATGTAGTGTAGCCCATGGGGCACAGATAATGCTGCATCAGTTCATCCCTTTTAGACACTTTAGTATTTGCATTAAATTAGCAGCATTAGGTATGTTTGTCACTGTTAAATCATTAAGATTTCGGCAAACACTTTACTAAATACTCTACCGGTCAAAAGTTTGGGGTCAATAGGATTTTTAAATGTTTTAAAAGCCTATCCTGCTCACCAAGGCTATATTTACTTAATCAAAAACACAGTACAAATTGTAAAAATGTCAAATGTTATTGCACTAAATAAATAAAATAACTGTTAAAAAGTAGTTTATAATTCAGTTAAATAATTTATTCCAGTGAGTTTAAAGATGAATTTTCAGTTTCATTCCTCCAGTGTTCAGAGACACATGATCCTTCAGAAATCACTCTGTGTAGTTAGTGTTGGGTTATAAACCCTCAACTAACAATGAGCAATGCATTTGTTACAGTCCTTATTAATATATATATATATATATATATATATATATATATATATATATATATATATATATATATATATATATATATATATATATATTATTTATTTATTTATTTATTTATTATTTTTTTAAACAGTTACTTAAAAATACTATTTATTTTAAGTTTAAGTCATCTCAGTTTTGTTAAATAATATTAATAAGACACAACTGCAAATTTTGAAATGCTATCTGTTATTTTGAACTGTTTGACATATAACTAAGTGGATTGATAAAGAAAAAGATGTAAAGTGGATATTTGGTAATGGTTATATCTGTCAGCTGATTAAACAATAAACCTATTCTTTGCACTAAACTAGAGGCAGGTGAGCCTGAGCTTTCTAGTGCAGAATTTAAGCAGACTAAATGATTAGAGATAGTACTAAATATAATGATAATCCTGCATATGTGGCCTGACATAATGTTTTGAATCCAAGGGGAGAAAATTGGTGAATTGTTCTCAAATAAAGTTTACAGAAAAGCATTAAGAAATTAAACATTTTTAATAAATGCAAACTTAAGGCAAGGTAAATTGGTATATGTGTGTAAGAAATGCACTTTACAATTTAAAATCAAAATCCAGCCTGTTCAGTGGGAATCTATACAACTGGTAATTGTTTTGTGAGGGGAAAGATGTACATGGATTAAACATTCATTACAAGTTTGCCAAAACACCATACAAGTGTGCCTTGAGGCCAATAAACCATTGGTGTTTCCTGAAAAACATTCAGTTTGTGCAGTAGTAATGGGCATTTCACCTTGACTGCTTCAGCTTACACATTTTATGCATTTTTAAAAATGATTTATTAAAAAACAATTTTCAAAAACAGTAATTCATTCTGAAAAAGAGACTCTGAGTCACTGAATCATGCCCTCAACTGATTCTATAAAATCAAATAATTCCGTCCATTGAATTAAAAAATAAAATATTTTGACTGCTAAAATGTGTGCAGTATGAATTTAATCCAAATATACTACATCTTACATACTTACCTTAGCAGTTCTCCTCATTTTGTGATTTTTTTTTCCATTAGTTTATAGTTTTATTTATGGTTGAAATTTCATTATTGGACCTTAATTTGTCTTTCAATACCTTTTGATGTTGAAAGGTTTTAAAAAAGGATTTTTATGTAAGTTGTTAATAGTTATATATCATCTATACAGTATATCATTTTTTTTACTTATACAAAATGTCATGAATAAATTGACTAAATTAAATTGACTAAGAAGTCCAGTTGAATTTTCCACAATTGCGGTGCCGTAATAAATGAAAAACATCTGTAAATCACAGAATATAGAAATATATCTCCATATAGACTGCTTTTTCTTGACATAGGCCCAATCCCAATTCTATTTTGTACCCTTACCCCTACCCCTTGGCCTTTGAAACAGAGTGTGAAGGCGAAGGACTTCACAATTTACCCCTGAGAAATGGGACACCACTACAACACCCGCACACGGCATCATATGTTATCGCGATCTCATACAAACTAATACTATGAGAGCAGATGATTACGACTTCTGTAGTTATTCCAGTTGTTATTTTTTGGTATTTATCTTCAGGAAATCATTGAAGGCATATATTAGTTATCATAACAACATAATCTGTTAATATGATCGTAACTATACTGCGCATTTACATTGTGGCCATATTTATCTATGTAAACACAAAAAACAACATTAAAATTATAGAAGACACTGTAAAAAAAGTAATTCCTTGCAACTAGACTTTTATGACAGGGTATTTGGGTGTCATCGACTGTCAGAATGTTGTGGGACTGCTGTACAGTTATTATAATGGAATATATACTAAATATATATTCATATATTTTTTAAAGCATGACGGTAGAACACGAACACGGTTATGAATGTATTAAAACATTTGCTTTTTTGTTATAAAAATTCATAAAAATGACAAAAAAAAAATAATAATAATTTGTGGGTTTCCTAACTTCCAGGTGCAGCTTTGCTGCCTTTGGTTTCGAGTGTGGTTCTGAAAAATCTCAGTTAAGAGGTATCTACCCTTTTCCCTTAGCCTTGCACCTTCAAGCTAAAGAAAACTGGAACACCCAATAAGGGGAAGGGCTAATGGGTAGAATTGGGATTGGGCCATAATTTGCTCGGTTGGTCACATTACTGGACTACACATGAAGGGCTGCACAATAAATCTAAGGTGATTTTCATGCGCATTTTGTCAGCAAAGCTGGTTGTGTAATCAGCTGTAAATCTCCCACACCTGCTTTTAGATGGAGCAGCATTTACCACACCAAATGCCACAGCCATGTTTATGAAATGCTACGCAAAAAAATCAGAGGATTTAATTGACACAATTCTGAAATCAATAGCTTCGCTTCTGAATGAACTACTGCACTTTGTTGCTATAACATCTGAAAGCATGTAAAAATACATCAAACTCCATATAGCGTTGTTGTGTGTTTATTAGCTAATAAAATAAAACCAATAAAAGCAGTTAAATCCTCTTCTGTTTAATTTCCTGTTTCTCTTCTTCATAGCCTATTTAAAGTTTTTGATGATCCTTCGAAGGCGAACACTAATAAATTGCAGCTTTTGCAAAAAATGTGATTTTAATTAAATTTTGATTAATCATACAGTCCTAATGGCATGGGATTGTACTTGTGCTGCAGAACACTCAGGTACAAGTCCAGTAAAAGATGGTCTGACAAAAAAAAAAGCTCAAAGTGGGATAAAAACAAATTAAAGTGGTGTGAATGATTTTCCATAGCCTCATGGGAAGCATCCATATGCACACAACATAAGCTCATTCTGAAAACGTAGCCCTATACATTTCTGGAGATCGCGAGTTATGTAGCCAGAAGTACGTATGGCTGCATTTTGTCTTTAAAAGGAACGCTATGGGGCGTAATGATGCCGTTTCTTTTTGTGCTTACCAGCTGACCGCTTATGGCCGGCTTTCCAGCTGTTACTAGTTTGTCCAGTTAGCTCGCCAAAGGACTCGAGTGTGGTGAAGATGTTTGTTTGTTTGTTTGTTTGTATGTTTTGTTTGTATACTTTATTGTCCCTCAAGGGGAAATTTTCTGTAGACTCACACAGCACTTCAGCAGGTTCTGACATAATAACAATTCAAAAATGAGCCAACATGCAAAGGAATTACATACACTATCGTTCAGTGTTCAATAGTCTAATTGACACTGGAATAAAAGAGTTCTTAACAACACAATCTCACGGCAATTTGTAACTTTTTCATTTAGTGGCTAATTCGTATGAATTCGTACGATCTAATTCGTACAATTTAGTACGATTTGCTTATCCCCAAATGACGGTTGGGGTTAAGGGTGGGGTCAGGTGCCACGCCTCCTTTTTAAAATCGTACCATTTCGTACGACTGAACTCGTACGAATTCTTACGAATTAGCCACTAAACTGGCAAAACGTAAAATACTTACGTTTTCTCGTGAGATCAGGCTGGTTCTTAAGCATGTCACGTTTACAGCGGAAGGTTATGTATCTTATTCCAGAAGATAAAACATCGTAAAATGGGAAGAGTACATAAGATGAAGCTAAAAGAATTTTAAGTAACATTCAAAGTGCATTGCTCGTAGAGTGTTTGTATACTAGTAAAAGTTTCAGATCCTATTAGTTTTGTAGCAGTTCTGATTATAAAAAAAATTTAGATTTCAGATTTACAGAAAGATTGCCATACCATGTATATAGACCATACTTGATAACACATTCAAATACAGCTTGATAAAATAAGTACATGATTTTCTTATCAACACCATAAAACCATAACCTTCATAGAAAATACAGTCTTTGGTGAAGCTTTTCACAGATCCAGTTTACGTGAGTGTCCCATGCTCGACAACACACTTGGGATCAAATATTATTTCCTTTTTTTTTTTTTTTTGTATTAACTTTTAAAAAGTTTATTACACCACTCAACAAATGAATCAATTTCATAAAAATAGACAGAAACAGGATCTTGTTTGTTCAGCAAACTTAAAATTACCATATCGTCTGAATATTTAAAAATAGGATTCTGTGAGTGCCGGCTTGAGCACTTGAGCATTAGTATATAGAGTAAATAAAAGTGATGAACTCACACAACCCTGAGGGACACCAGAACTACTCTATTTGACTTGAGACAAATCAGTTCCAGAAAGTGGGTAAGACAAAAACAGAATCCAAAAAATAAAATAAACAAGTAAATAACAGGGTTCCGATTTGGTAAAATCTGAAAACGTGGTCTAAATCAGGTGAGGGCTTTTCTTTTTCTGGATTGTTATTGAAAACTGTGTGTTGGGTTAAGGGAAGAAGGTGGGCGGGTCAACAAGTGCTTTTGAAAACACTATTGGTTGGGTTTAGGGAAGGAGGAGGGTGGGTCAGTCGATCAGTCAGTCATTCAGTCAGTCAAACAGTCAGTCGTTTATCCAAGAAGAGCAGGTGCGAATGGCATTTGCAAGAGATTTCAAATAGCATACACAACAACCAAGAACTGCAAAAAAAAAAAAAAAAAATACACATACATATAATATATTACAGTATATAGCAGTGTGTTTTCAGAATGAGCCTGCGCTAGGAGCTAAATAATGTGGATAATTTTCTTTTATAGCTATTTTTTATAAGTAGAATGAATCCAATATCTTTGTCACATACTGTTTTTGCCAGTGTATCATTTAGTAATGAAATGGTGAATCATTTAATAAATTACTCAACTGATTCATTGATTCATTCAGCAGCTCTGCGATTAATTCAAATATGAGCAAGGTGAATTACACACAGTAACACAGGCAATGACATCTAGTATCTCAGTTCATCATTTGATAAATCAAGGATTAAGAAAACTACGGAATCCATCAGCCTTATTAGGTCTACAATCAAATTAGCCAAGTATGCCCACCAATAGGTTCCACATTGAATCACTACTAATTACTATTAGACCATTAAATGGATCCCACTTCACAGGTGAAGGATTATGAAAGCAGCGAACTAGTTTAGTATGCCTAGGGTTTGCAATGATTTTTGGCTCGAGAGTCTGTGCCTATAATGACAGCTCAAATACGCTTAGTGCCTGAAACCCCATCTGGCTCCATTATTTGAGCAGGGGTCAAAGGGACTTGTAGTCCTCTGGGTGGAATTCTGGGAATTGCGGCATATTTGAATCAGGTAATATCCCCCCTTTCTTTCGCAAGGGTCTCAAAGATTCCTGTCTGTTATTCTCACTCTCTCATTTACTTCACTGCCGCAACAATGTAATATACATAATTCAAACAACCAGGGAATGGCTGTGGGCTCCCAACCACCTGCTGGCTTTTATTAGCTAATTAATGGTGATTTATCGTAGTTGCTAATTCGAGTGTAGCCGATTGCCTTTAGGAGTCTATGAACGCCATGTGAATTCTGATGGTAATTATGCTTATTTGATGGGCAGTCTACTAAAACAAAAAGTTCTGTCTCTCGTGCCCCACAGCAATGAAATTTTTTACTCTTGCCGAGACGACCTTGTGCATTGTGTGTGTGTGTGTGTGTAAATTTTTTTATTTTTGGGGTTTTATTAGCACTCGCCTTATAAGTTAATTTTAATACATATTTTATTAAAAAAATAAAATTATTAATTAAATATATTGTTACAAATATGGATGGACGGATGGATGGATGGATGGATGGATGGATGGATGGATGGATGGATGGATGGATGGATGGATGGATGGATGGATGGATCAATGTTTATGTCAATGCAGTGTCAAGGTGTTTGACTCTCAAAAAAGGCTTGGGTGTCACTTAATTGCTAAGCTGCTGTTTCCCATTGGTACTCACTGAGTAGCATTTAAAAGTTATTCAAATCTTAATAATGTTACAATGAAAGAAAAACCAAAGCACCTGATTATGATTTTAATCTGGTGTCTTCTGAGAGAGCTACTGTATGCTACAAGACATACAGATGAAGAAGCACTTGTGATGTGCATGTTGAAATGAGAGAGATGTCTCAAGGCTTCTCCTGTGGGTCCTTCGGTTGTCTTGATAAGCTGAGCTTGTGGAAAGAAAAAAAAAAAAAAAGCCTATTTAAACATCCTTTCCTTAATGTTCAAGATTCAATCCACATGATTCACTTCTTTCGACTGGGACAATTGTGGGATGACATTAGGAAATCGCCTGAAGGGCCAGAACTGGATTCCTTGCAGTGAAGGTACAAGTTTTCAGACATACATAAATATCACGTTAGGTTCACTTATTACCTAATTTAAAAAAAAGGGAAACCGTAAGCCAAATGTATGAACAGTGACAACAGTTTCAACATTTAAAAATAATGTTGTAATATTTGTAACCACAAAATTACTATTCCTTTGTGTAAAATTATTGTTAGTTTTGTTGTCAGTACAACACATCTACAAATGACTATATGAAAATGAGAACTGTACAGCTTTTATTCTTTCAGCTCTTGCATAAAATAAGTCTCTTCTTTAAATCGTATTTGAATTTAGCATTTTAAGTTATAGACTATAGCTTTGGTTATAATTATTATTTTTAGGTTTAAAGGAAGACCCCAAAAACATTTCGGGTTGGTTCGCGAACTGAAGAGCAGGGGGTGGGGGGCTTTGTGAATTGAAGAGCGCAGAGGTGAGGCTGAGGGGTGAAATTGTGAGAGTTTTCCGGGAGATAGAACAAAACGGGAGATGAGTCTGAAATAAGGACAGAAAAATTTTGCACATGGTCTAACAGGATTGTGCTTATTCTTTTATTGAGTTATGAGTGTGTTTTGAGCATAACCTGCATTAAACCAATGAGAATCTCATTGCCTTTAAGAAACAGTTGTGTCGCGCCATGGTGCATTTGCTGTTTACATGGCAGTCTTTGTTAGTAAAAAAACTGAATTCTTCATTAGCGAGAAAACAGTTAAACAGACCATCTGCAGCACGAGAATAAAGAATGAGCCTCCTCCATTCAGCCTCTTCAGTTTCTCTTTACTTTTACTCTTTACTCCTTTACTTTTGTGGATAAGGAAACAATGTTTTGCACATTCCACTGAAGACATCCATTAGCCTAGATATTTTATTTTATTTGTTAAGCTTTTGTTAAGATTTGCTTAAAAATTATTTCTAAATTCAGTTCTAGTTTCCAGCAAACAAATAAATGAACAATAATATTAATAAGTGTGGTCAAAAAACTGAGTTATATCCAAACACACGTCCTAATCTTATGCCCCATATGGTGATGTAGACGTCTCCAAAATCCCGACAGTTGGACAAATCTAAACTTGTTTAAATTAAAACAAATTTAAATAAGCATATAATAAATAATACTGCTAATAATAATAAAAGACAAATGCAAATTTTCATGAATAAACTGAAAAAAGGCCCTCTGAGATGAGACATGGAGGCAGTGGTTTTGATATTTATGTAGAAAATAAACCTTTTTTTGTAAAATTTTAATCCTTTAATTTTTTTTTTCATATGTAAAGATATTTCTGTATTATTGTACATCCTGTTTATAATAAGCAATGTGTTTGGACCTGCTTAGCCGCATGACTAACGCACTCTGCACTGGACTTTAGACTAGGTTTTAGTTGGTCAATAATGCGGCCTATTTCAGTTCCTCAAAACAGCAGCGCGCCAACAATGTGCCTTAACACACCACCTTTTCAGACCAGCACACCCATGAGTCCACAAAGTGGCGCAAATGGATTTGCTATTAAAACAAAGTGGTGCACATAGCAACAAATTTTGCCAAACATGTCTTAAACCTTATTGTGCTCAGTGTATGATAGGTCCCATTTATTATGAGAATGATCAGGCAAGCAATGGTCGATCCAGGAACAAACAGATGTTTACTGGTAATCCAGAGTTGTGATCGATAAACAGGCAAAAGGTCAAAAGGCAAGCAGCATACAATGTAGATAAACAAACAAAACAAAGCAAGGGTCTATAACGGCAAAGCAAGGCAAACGCTTCATAACTTTCAAAATGACAGATAAACAAGACTCAGCAACTATGTGTCTGCACTGTCCATGTAGTCCATGTAATCAGTTCTGAACAACTTCAGCTGTGTGTGCTAGCAATCAGCAGGAAAACCGGAACAGGTGTGAGTGAGCAGTGCACGACTGGATCTGTAGTCTATATAATAGCGGATTTGTAGTTCTAAGGCGATCTGTGTGTTTACCAGCAATCTACAAGGATCAGATTGCTGGTGATTGTCAAAGACACTTCTAAATATGCCTAAGTAAGTTTTATTTTTTATATTTCATGATAAGACAAAAAATGTCAAATTAAACAGAAGATTTTCTAATGTACAAGGAGAAAATGTTTTTTGAAAAAAATAAATAAATAAACTTGGAAAAAAAAAGTACTTTCACTTCATTAGTGCTGGGGTGAACATAAATGCTTTCATTATATTTCTGAAAAATCTTCTGTTAAATTCATACGAAAAATCATATTTTTCTTTTTCATGATGAAAAAGTTCTACACAATATTCTTTCATTCATTTTCCTTCAGCTTAGTCCGTATTTCAGAGGTCGCCACAGCAGAATGAACTGCCAACTGTTCTGGCATTTGTTTTACGCAGTGGGTGCCCGTCCCGCCACAACCCAGAGCTGGGAAATCTACACAATATATAATATTCTTTTAAAAATATCTGCCTTTCTGAGACTGCTGTCAGATGTTTTTTTTTTTATTTAAATTAATATTTGTCTTTAAAGTTAACTCCATCACACAATTCTAAAGGTTCCATTGTACAGTAAAGTTCACCTACACCAGCCTAGCCTTCTGACATCAAATCCACAATGCCATTTGACATCAGATCCACAAAGGCCTGGGATCTGAATGCTCAAAGTTGGCCTCTTGATGTTTTCTACCCACTTGCATGCATATCCTTGGGGAAAACGCTTTTTTTTATGCTGGCACAGGATTTCTCCCAAAAGGCTTTCGTGTAGTATAAAGCACTATGTCAAGTCACCTGGCAGCTCTCAAAAGAGAGTGTTAGTCGAGGAAACCTGGGGTTAAACAACGACTGTACACGCACACCTTGACTGATCCTTTTCATCATAATTCAAATTGAAATTCGAAACCATGTGGGGGAAGAAATCGCACAATATCACAATTTTCAGACAGTGCCTCCAGCGTTGCGCGCTGTTAACAGAATGTTTTTCACAAGACACCTCTGTTCTTTCAAATCATCGTGGGTGATGTTTACACATGGGGAATTGAACTCACCTTCATGTCTGCATTTAAAGGTGTATAAGATGCTTTTCTCAGATTATACTCTCTTGACTGAACATTAAGACAAACACGTACATTTACTGACATCAAGATATGCCATTATGTAAATGACATCGTAGGAACACACTGCTCACGAGAGAAAAAAAAAAAAAAAAAAAACCTAGACACACCATACTTTTCTTTAAGAGCACAACTCTTTACAAATTAACAGCCAGTGGGTAATGGGTTAAAAATATCGCAATGAGCACATCCAGGACATGTTGCATATCTCAGGAGTTTATACATGGGATTATAGTTGACCAGGAGCCACAGGTCATAACACACAATATTTGTGTAGTCACTACAGAATTTAACCATAATAGAGTGAAAAATTAACATCTACACTCACCAGCCACTTTATTAGGTACACCTTAATAGTATAGGGTTGGACCCCCTTTTGCCTTCAGAACTGCCTTAATCCTTTGCAGCCTGAACCATTGATACAAAGCCGGATGGATCCATGCTTTCATGTTGTTGACACCAAATTCTGACCCTATCATCCGAATGTCACAGCAGAAATTGAAACTCTTCACACCAGGCAACACTTACTTTTCCAAGCTTCTATTGTCCAATTTTGGTTACCCTGTGTGAATTGTAGCCACAGGTTCCTGTTCTTAGATGACAAGAGTTACACCCGGTGTGGTCTTCTGCTGCTATAGCCCATCTGCCTAAAGAATTGATGTGTTGTGCGTTTAGAGATGCTCTTCTGCATACCTCAGTTGTAACGAGTGGTTATTTGAGTTACGGTTGCCTTTCTATCAGCTTGAACCAGTCTGGCCATTGTTCTCTGACCTCTGGAATCAACAAGGCATTTGTGCCCACAGAACTGCCGCTCATTGGATATTTTCTCTTTTTCGGACCATTATCTGTAAACCTTAAAGATGGCTGTGTGTGAAAATCCCAATAGATCTGAAATTTCTAAAATACACAGACCAGCCCGTCTCGCACCAACAACCATGCCACTTTCAAAGTCACTTAAATGACCTTTCTTCTCCATTCTGATGCTCAGTTTGAACTGCAGCAGATCCTCTTGACCATGTCTACAAGCCTAAATGCATTGAGTTGCTGCCATGTGATTGGCTGATTGGAAATTTGCATTAACGAGCAGTTAGACAGGTGTACCTAATAAAGTGACCGGTGAGAGCATATGAGTTTTTAAGGCCTTTGATTGTGTAAGCATTTCAAGAGAGTTTAAAGCATAAGAAATGGTACTGTTTGTAACAGTTTGTAATAAATAATAATTTAATTGCAGTGGACATTATTTTGCACATGATTATACTTAAATACGGTTAGACTTCGAAGAAAACCATAAAGCACTGTTGATTTCACTTTTATTTTTGGTCTGTTGAATTTATATTTGCTTATAATTTATTACATTTGGTAAAACTTCAATTTAAGGTGATTATTGTTTCATGTACCTATTATAGTTTTTAGCTAAAAGGGATTTTACATAGTTATATGCAACTAACCCTAAATCTAACTCACATTGTAACCCCAACCATATGGTTAGCACAGGTAATTAATTGATATTACTCAGCAGTAAAAGGAATAGTTACACTGTTACTACATTATCTTAAAATAATAATGTACCCTTTGTAGTTTAATGCATGAGTCCCTCCCCTACAGAATCATCTGTATCAGTCTAAATAAATGAATTCTTTGGACACACTTTATAATAAGGTTCATTAGGTAATACATTTACTAACATGAACGAATCATGAACAACACTTGTACAGCATAAATTTTCATACTTCAACATTAACTAATGCATCATTAACAAACTCATGCTTGTTAACAGTAGTTAATGCAACATGAATTAACATGAACTAACAACAATCAACAGTATATTCATTAACTGATGCTAACTACTAGCATGAACAAATACTGTAGTAAATGTATTGTTCATTGTTTGTTTATGTTAGTAAATTCATTTACTAACATTAACTAATACAACCTTACTGGAAAGGGTTACTATTTTTTTTTTTCCCAAAAAGAGCTATTTAAGCTATTGTGACATCGTATTCATATTAAAATATATTGCATAGAAGCAAAATTTAGCCATGTGAAATCATGCAGCCTTATAGGTTGATTTAGGTTGAAAATTGCTCTAAAATGTTGCACTAAACCTTTAAGGTTTCCATCAACTTTGTAAGAGAAAATAGCTTTTTTATACATTAAAATCAGAGAGATTTTGTTGCCTGTATTATTCATTGAAACAAATGACTCTTAAAAACAAATAACGGAAACATTAGGTGGTTTAATCTTATATATTAAATATGATCTTATTATATGATAAACAAACGTAATTTAGGCTTTTATTCGCATATAAACACGATCAGCAAACAATATTTACAGTATTCTAATGTTGTTGCACATCAAGCAAGCTCTTGAATGCTTGTTTGTGGTGCAAAACTCAACGAGGTTTGACTAAACTTCTATTTGTTTTATGTTTTTGTTTTTTTGTTTATAAATATTTATTTGTTAATAAAAGTTATGAGGTGTAAAAGTCTTTGGCTAAAACTCTGTAGCACCAATCGTATAATTTCATATCTTAATAAGATAATGATGTATTGTTATACTGAGTTTTATCCACGAGTCAGCTTATTGTATTTCTAAGCTAAATTTTCTAAATATGTTCTCATCGTGTCATTTCAAAACTAGAAGATCTTCTTCATCTTCAAAACACAGATGGGGATTCTTCAGATTTCTGTTCCTCCATTTAAAGTTCATTCATGTACAGCTGAAAAGATCCACTAATCCCATAGGCATCATAAAACTGATCAATCGAAGGTCTAATCCAAATCCAAGTTCAAGTTTATTCAAGTCTACTACATTAAGTTTATACCAAATTTATCCTTTGGATTAACAGTACATTTTCTTATTTAGTTATAATACATACATTCAAAAAATAATCTGTGTATTGAGTAAAAATATCACAAATTTGATAATTTGATATTTGATACAATAATTTGATTTCAGTATTGCAATAAACCTTTATTTAAAGACATAAATCATATAGATGTATCATTTAATCTCTTTGTCAATGTTTGAAGCTTAGAGTTTTGGGTGTTTTTGAAAGAACACATTTCTTATTGGTCTGGAATGACATGAAGGTAAGTAAAAGAAGACAGGATTTCATTGTTTTGTGATGACCTAATCCTTTTAAGATGTTCATTCAAAAACAGACATGAATGAATGTCTCCACTACTGTGATTCAAGCTGAGAGAGGTCAGTATGTTTAAACATCAGAACAATGAAAGATAAGTGTCCTTTATTCCCCCAGGAGGAAACGCTGGAGCCTGTCTCTAAGCTCAATAGACCTCCCGCTCTAGAATAATATTCACCATCATCATCCCCTTTCTGGTCAAAGTGTAAGAATGAGTCTGATGAGGGAATGGATATCTGAGAGTTATTGTCCCCTGAAATGCAGTTATCATTGTGTAGTCTTTGAATGCTCCAGGGAACCCTGAAACGAATAGGCGCAATAAGTTCACTTTGCAGAATTAATGCAGTAATTCTTTATCGTGGGGAAGAGACAGAGAGAGAGTGAGGCCGGTATTACCTTGGATTTGGTGTTTAATGCAAATGGTGTGAGGCTGATTCGTTTTTTTTTTTCTTCTGTCTCTTTCCTCCTTTTTAATGATGGCCCTAATTTGTTAGCTCCTTCTAAATTATTAATCTCTTTTATATTCATGTAGTTATTACATGTCATAACTGTGTATCTATGGGGTGAAATTTAATAGCATCTGCTGGACCTTCGGAGAGGGCCCGGTGTTAGAAAACGGCATTAAAAATGGATAATTAGCTAAATATTTGCCTTAGCACATTTGCTTAGCGGCTCCTCTAATTAGTGGGCTTGCAGCTGCTGTGGTCACTTAGCGCAGGCGATTTGCTATTTGCATTGAAATACAAGGACAGGGCTGTTTAATTCAATTAAGGAGGACTTGTAGGAGGTGGATACTGGTATTGTGATGAAATTGTGAGCATTGTGAAGAAAAAAGTAGACATGCGTAGATCTGCCAGGCAGAAATCTGAATCTGGTTTATGCTCCATATTAGCGATTGACAATTGGATATTTGTTTTAATTTGGCCAGACACTGCTGCATACTACAATGATTTTATAGTACAACATGTTAAATGAAGCATTACTGAAGGAAGATGTACTAATAGACACATTGTACTAGACTACACCACAAGGTAATGTAAAAGAAACCAAAGTCCCTTTTTAAGGCAAGTCATTTCACTCAGCAGCCATCTTCGAAACGCCTTCGAAACATTAAATTCTTCAAAACTGTTAGCGAAGCTTCTGATTAAATTACATATTTGGAATAACCAATACAATTAAACAACAACTGTTTCATAAGTTTCATTAAATATTTGAATTAAACAAAATCGTCATTGTTTTATGTTGTCCAAGCTAATGCGCATGCGTACTCGAAAAGAACGAGATCCCGACACCAACCTCATTTATGGTCAAGTTACACATTATCATCCTCTGAATAATGCTTCATCAGATTATCCTGTTCTTCAGAAGTAATTCACAACTTGTTCTGAACGGTGAATCTCCTCCAGTAATAACAACAAATATTTGTTTACAAGTTTGTGGGCGTTTGAGCAGTTGCTGTCATGTGCTGTGCCTTTGTCAAGATGGACAGTACCTCGTGTTTGTTTCACATAGATTACAAAACCAAACAACGTTTGTGTTCAATTGTAGTCGGTTCATTTAATTTATTTCTGGTTTATGTCGTTTATAATTGTTTACATCCACCAAAATAAGAAATACCGAACAGCTATTATAGACTTCCAAAAGATTTTGCTCATAAAGGGGACTGGCTGAAAAACGAAAGGCAGCATGTCATTAACATTTTTTTTCATTACATTCATGTGTACAAACTTTTTTTGAACATGATGATTCATTTGACAGCACCACTAAAGATTATATACAGGCCTAGTTTTGTGTGTATATATATATATATATATATATATATATATATATATATATATATATATATATATATATATATATAAAAACCGACAACCACACTTATGCAGGAGAATATAAATAACGTACCCTGCTAATGTAATCGCTGTAATGAAATCTCTGTCTTTTTTTGCAGTAATCCAAGTCTTTACTGGTGTTTCGGCAGAATAGTAATGTTAACGTCTATATAACGTCTATATAACAGCGGTGATTGTTTGTCGATAACAAGTAAACAATAATGTAGGCTAAACGTCCACGTTTTTGTATGTTTTCATCTATTATTTCATGATGTCTGGATATATAAAACTATAGTAATTTATAATAAACATTTTTTTGAACCACATGTAAAGTGAATAATGTGCCATTTGTAATGAACGTTACAGATTACTGTAGCATTGTAAACTGACAAACTGTAATAAATACTGTAAAGTTAGTGTAAACTGTGGTGCAATGTGATGGCGAATAATTATAGCATAGAAAAAGGAAGCCCATAGAATATTTTTTGCTTACTACAGTTGTGTCATACCACAGCAACAACAAAATTACTACGACAGTTTAATTCAAGTAATTATCTAGTATGCTTCTAAACACTACCATTTACTATGTTATTTTTTTCATGTAACGTAAAAGCTTACACAGTATCTACCGCCTCAACAGGCAAATATATTTAGTTCAGTAGAAAACTCTGCCCACTTCATGGTATAAGGATCTTGCCCAACATATATGGTCATTTTCTATTTATATCTCCATTAAAACATGGTATAAATGGCAAAAAAAGCAGACTTTCCTCTATGTCTCTTACTCATTTTATTTTACTTCCTTCCCTCCATCTAAATTTCGCTCGTCACCAGAACCACATGATTGCAAACAACCTATTGACCGTTACAGATACCACATTCAAAACTATACGAGTGGCATGTCTTGTGTATTCTAAAGTCTTTGCAAATACCCACGGAAAAAAAAAAAAACATGAGATGTTCTGCATTTAAACAAATTTAATCAACCACCATTTCTCCACATTTTATTTGCCATTAAATAAAAAAAAATGTACAGATAATTATTTTGTGTTTGGGCAGTTTTCGTCTAAATGGATGTCATTAATTGATCGATTGAGTTTTATACGTTTCAAAAAGTAAAAATAAATTAAGCAGGATTTATAGTAGGTTCATGTCATTTGTCAAAATGTCTTAACTAAAGCTGGAGTAAATATCTGTATGCTATATGAGCTTTATTCAGTAAAATCAATTCATCTGCTGATTTCGTGTTATGTGTGGATTATGTGGTTGTAGAAAATTTGAAATAGTGAATTGGGGAGTCTGATTTTATTAATATTTAAAGGAAAACCACAGTGGTCTGGAAAAATTCAAATTTTATTTTCTTTTAAGATTATCTCTGCATTATGCATATTAAACACAGCCCAGGCTCATTAAAAAAAACGTACCTCTATATACATTTCTGTAGAGCACCAAATAGGTACTAGGAGCTACGTTTTTTTGCAGTTCTTGTTTTTGCAAATCCACCAGATGACAGATCTCAAATTTCTGTAACGAGTGCCATACACATCTGATGTTCTCACATAAATCCACCAGAGGCCGCTGTCAACTGACTGACTGACCGATCAACTGACCCACCCTCCTCCTTCCCTAATCCTAACCAACTGTATTGATTGACCATTGACAGTTTGAGCTGAAGCGCATCAAATGTGAAGCGTCTTAAATCGGGTGGGGCATGTCAGATACTAGAGAGCTTTTGATTGGTCACGACTTGATGAAAAACTGAAGGTTTGAGGTCTGTTGGTCTAGGCAGAAGTGACAAATTACAAGCTTAATGTTATATCAGTTTTATACCTTCTAAACAAAAATGTTGTCTCCGTTTAGGTGGACGCTAACATATATCCTAAAACGAGCAATACTGATAATAACGTCTAAAACACTTTATTTAATTTCATGGGGCCAAGTCAAATCATTCTAATTTTAATTTATATTTTAAAATGGTAAGATCTAATGTAATCGTTTATCTTATTTTATTTGTGTGAACTGGAACTGGTCGATCTGATTTATATATAGTAATCTACCATGAAAAAAAAAATCAAGATTGAAAAGAAAAAGGGAGGAAATCAAACACGAACTGGGAGGGAAAGAGGTGGAAAGGAAAAGGAGAATGGGACGGGGCACATAAATGTCAGATGAGGTGGTGTGTTAACTCACCAGCAAAGCACTGACCCTTGAAGTGGTACTTCTGGAGGGGGCAGGGCAGCTCCACTGAGTCGGCCCCCACAGACGGGCTCATGAGTGGGCCATCTGCCAGCCAGCTCTCTCACTCTCTCTCTCTCTCTCTCTCTGGGCTTGGAGCCACCACCGACCAACAGGCTCCTAACAGTAATTTGGAGGGCGTGTGAGGAGATTGCTCAGTAATGATGTCTAGAACTGAAACATAAAATGATGTGCCTCAAAAAGACCTCTAGACATTGTAAAAGGCTGGAAACCATGATTCAGGCATATGAAACAGAATTTAAATGGCAAGATGCATTATCTTTACATCATAAAATGTATATTGTGTAATATATAAAATATCACTGCCTTTAAAAAGTGGCAAATAATAATAAAGAACAGCTGTAACATTACTGCTTAATGGGCTTTCATTATTTGTACACATAATTCAGATTTCTAGGCCTAGCTCAGATTTAGATTTGTTTACGGGTGTATACATGCATCATTCAGGAAAATACTAATTCTGTCTTAAAATTATAACTTGTATCATTTAATTTCCCAAGCATCACCATCATTCAATTCAGTGTACATCCTATTTTTGAAAAGTAAAAATAGTTTGTAAATTGTACACAAAATGTATTTTTTTGTGAATAAAGTGATGTTATACTTTCAAAAAACGTCACTGGTCAAATTCAGGTCGGATCAGGTAACATACAAACAATATTGTTTTTAACTGCCAGTGAATGTAAAGGTGCCAAACAAAATGCAAGAGCAAACATGATTTCTGTAATGCGGAAAATCAAATCTCTACATAGGTTAATGTATTGTTAGGCGTTTGTGAGTATTAAACAACAAACAAACTATTGGATCTCTTTGTGAATGAATGTGGCAGATGTGTTTATCAAACATAACACAAGTTACCAAAGTAAGAATCCCTTGTATTCTCAGCGTCTGCTGTCTCACTATATTAGCCAATATACGAACTTATATGACACATAAACTCAGTTAATTCGACTCAAAAGCTGTTCTGTAAGCAATTGGAAGCGCATTTTTAAACTTTCAAACTACCGCCAGATCTCCATACATTCAATCACTCCATAAGAACGTCTTTCTCTTCTGTAACCTGTCAAAATAAAAGTTCGGTTAAAAAAAGTTATTTAAAAAATGTATTTTCTTGACATTTTAAAATGTAATTGAATCATTTTGATTATTAACATTTGATTTAACCATTAAAATTAGATAAAATATTTTAAACAATGATTTAAAGAGCATAATTAAAACATTAAATAAACTTAGTATGTTCTGCTTCATTTATTTGTTTAAATTCAGTCCAAATCAATTGTTTACAACCACTTAACTTAAAAAAATGAGTAAATCCAAGGAATCATCTTTGAATCATTCATACAACAAACTGACATCACTTCTGGAAGGATGATATCATTAATGGGTTTTTCTGATTTAAATACAAATAGTTTAAATAATTATGGACAGAATTAAAAACGTATGTCATATGATGAAACAATTATTATTATTAAAAACAACCAATTAGCAAGTAAAAAAATACAAAACTTGAAACAAAAAAAAAAATAAATGCTGCAATTAGAGGATGAAAAATACTAATATTTCTAAATAAATTACAGGGTGTAATGCTATAAAATAGCAAAATCAACATAGACAAATAAGTAAACTATTTGAGATTTACTCACTATATCAATTTTGATATTGTGAAAAAAAAAATTCATAAATGAATACATAATTGAATATTTTCAGTATTGAGACATAATGGTGGAGACATGAAAATGCATTCTAATACAGCAATGACCCACATGTCAATAGATTACAGATTCGATGATCTAAACCCTATTATTCACATCTATTGCTTCAAACATTCAATTAGCGCTTCCTCTGGCTGCAATCTGGTCTGCAGAGATCACAAAGAGGTACCAACAGGAGCATATTGATTGGGAGGTGTCATGTGCGAAAGCGTAGGAGAGGGGTGGGCTCTGTCTGCTTAATGGACTGAAATAAAATTGGTGGGAATGGACTTTAATTAGGGAACAGTTGCTCTGAATCCTGCTTCCCCTTGCTGTGGCACCACACACATATTCGAACACAAACAGTTTTCCACACACTTCATCTTAGGCCACCAGCTGTTGGACTGTCTGCATTTGCAAATCATTTGCAGCAGCGTTAGAGCAGTGTGTCGAGAAAAAAAAATACAAAGGAAAAAGAGAAGAGAGAGAGTGTGTGTCTGTGTGTGAAAGAGAAGAGGGGGAAGAAAAGAGAGCAACTGGGGCTCCGGGGTCTCAGCTGCTAGGGTACTGCTTGCTCCTTGCAATGAGTTGCAACTGTCAGGTTATTTTATCTCTGGCTTTTCATCATGATGCAGAGCCCGGCTCGGAGGAAGCCACCTGAGAGTGCAAGGAATTTGTAGGCTACAAGTCATTAGCAAGGCCTGCTGAGAAATCGAGGCCAGAGATCCACTGAATATTGCTTCAGACAAAGTACATCTTAACCCTTGACGGTCTGACAGGGAAGGTGGTTTCTCAGAAGTGGCGGCTTTCATAGCTGTGCCGGTTGCTGTAATACATACTGTATGATGCTAGGAAAGACCACAACACCTATTGATAGATCTCACAAAAGGTTGCGAGGTAGTGAAGAATGCCGGGCTTTGATTTAGGGGAGCGATAGAACGGAGGAACAACAGTCTGATGAAGAATTTCTAATGGGAGAAATAAGTTTTCTTGCGCAATGAGTTATTTGATACTTAGTGGCTACCACTTTTTAAAGACAGACTGCAAAACCGTTGAACATCTATTTATGGTATGCAAAACTGAAGTATTGGAAAACATTATATAAGGGTTACATGCTTAACATCATGAGCTCTGCAAAGAATATCACAAATGTTGTCAGTTGTTTACAACGATTTGTTTCTCTGATGAATCCTATAAGCATTATCTATAAAGCTCACATATATCAGGTAATATAGCTGTGCGTAACATATTTACTACACAAATTTAAACTGATACACAAAGTTTGTTTTGCAATTATCATTGAAATTAATAACTAGGAATGTAAACATTTACATGACAGAAGATATTACAAGCATATCTTAAAATAAGATACTATGGATGTCAGTGGTTACAGGTTTCCAACATCCTTCAAAATAGCTTCTTCTGTGAAAATCTGATCATAAGGGGGATTTTTTTCTGAGCTAATAGGCCTATAATGACAACCTGAAATAATAATTTTTGGTGCGCAATATATTGTTCTAGACATATTAGCAATAAACTAAATTATTGTAAATTTAAGAAAAGGTCAATAAATATCAAGATAATCTAACATTAAGTATTGTATTTCAAATGGTGGAAAAGTAGCCTTATGACTATTTTCATTAGCAAGTCTCTATTAACATGATTCAACAAATAGTAAAACAATAACAAATTCTAAAGAGAATACAAATGTAACACATAAAATAGCATCAGGTTTGAATGTAAGAAAACAAAACAGACGAGTGCTTTTTATTGCAGTGTGTGTGTTTGTCAGTATAGGATGTGTGTTCGTAAGAATACTGTGAACTGATGTATACCCCTGTTGTCCACATGGGACTTTCTCTGCTTGAAACAAGCACAGGTGCATTTATGTATGCGTCAACTTTGCAACTGAGAAAGAAATGGTTAAAGAGCACAGTACTCAAGAATATGCATCCTAAACTGACTCTGAGAAGAAGAAACTGTTCAATTAATTAATGTTTACTTCAGTTTTATGTGCATACAAACATATTCTTGTACAGTAGCCTGATAATACGCTGATGGTACCAATGAAGACATGGTGGTCTGTTATGAGGATAAATTTGGTATTATTCTGGTGTTCGGAACATTGCTGTCTATAGAGGATAGAGGAGCTCTTAGGTTCCAAAGATGGACAAAGGTCTCAGGAGTTTATAAGGACTTGAGGATAATTAATTACTATTATTTATTTATTTTTTTTGGTTGAACTAACCCTTTAACTGTAATTGTCAAGAAAAAAGAAAGAAAACATTTTTAAAGATATTTAGCAAAGAAATAGTCTTGTTACACTGCTTCCTTTTTCACCTTCACTCTCAGAAAAAAAGGTACACGATGGTACAAATAATGTTCCTTGAGGAACAGTTTTGTACCTTTGTAAAAAATGCACCTTATGGGACAGAAAAGACCTCTTATGATACTGTTCTGTACTTTTTATGATACTACCGAAATGACGGTATACAATTGTTCTCATATGAAAAGTATACAAGTGTTGAACATCTTCTTTATTACGATACCTTTAAAAATAAATATGACTTCAAAATGATTTTATGAATAATTTCCATATTAAATCGTGAACCATCATTTAAGAGCATATGTTTAAAGAAACTTATAAACATCAGTTATTAAGTTCTATAATACAAAACAACTGGTAAAACAAAACCATACAGTAGGTATTGTAAACTAAACATTTAAGGCATTTTAAATAAATGTTTGGCAAGCATTTTTGACAATGTTAAAGTACAAATAGTATTGTCACTGTGGTGGTATACCTACATGGATCAGATTACACTTGATGAAGGTATAATATTGTATCTGCGGGTTTTAAAAAGTAAATGTCCATTTTGGTTTCCCATGGTACAAATCATGTCCTTAAGGTACAAACTGCAATGGTACAGTTTAGTTTCTTTGTCTTAAGGTACAGCTCTGTCCCATAAAAAGGTACTGACCCAGTGACAAGGCTTTGTATCTTCTTTGGTACA
This sequence comes from Danio rerio, assembly GCF_052040795.2. Classification (NCBI taxonomy): domain Eukaryota; kingdom Metazoa; phylum Chordata; class Actinopteri; order Cypriniformes; family Danionidae; genus Danio; species Danio rerio. Next base: position 38,852,383 of record NC_141021.1, read on the forward strand.
ACATTGTACCATTTTTTTGAGAGTGTACCTATTTGATTTGAAACTTTTAGTCTAACATGTTTTGAGTTCCCATGTAATTCAGCGCAACCATTCATTAGATCTACGAAGAACTGTGCAGTTGTGGCAAGAAGCTAAAGGAGAAAAGAATCTGCAGCATGGGCAAATGCTGTGCACTAATGTGTGCTGTGAACGATGACTTCAGGTCTGCGCTTGGATCGGTGCACATGTCATTCCTACTCTTATTCCATGCCACTGACTGCTGCTTATTGACATGTCCAGGCTTGCCTGTATGAACACTTCTCCAAGCACAATGTCATAACTTGAGCCAGCGGTCCCTGTCTGTCTTTTCTGTCAGGGATCTCTAGTTTTTCACATTCACTAAGTGAAACCCTTCCAAAAACCCATCACTGTTTAAGCCAAGCTAGTATTTGACCACTCACTGCTATTGATCTGTTTCAGAGTCTTGTTGAGTACAGGCATTAAGAATAGATGTTGTTTAGGGTCAGGATTGTGGCAGCTCCAGTCTTCCCCTTTACTCCAAGCCTGGCTGACCAATGGTGTATTTGCATTGCGCCGCAAGAGTGCGCACCTTGTAAGGGATGTTTTTTCTTTTTTCTTTTTTGTAATGGGAAAGCCCAAGAGTGGAGGCAAGGGTTAGTGAGCGAAGCTGCTGTTTGATTGCCCGAGGAGAGAAAACAGGAAAGCGACCCAGTATGCTCTGGGAATAGTTATAAACAAGCGCAACTCTGGGTGTGTGTGTGGGAATCTGGTATTCCAGGTCAGATCTCAGTGTTTGCCAAAAGCCGTGTCAACACAGAGGACGTGCGTTTATAGAGATATTACACATTGTCAGTGTCTGTTCCCTGGTGCTCCTGTTTGACTGAATGGGATTTGCGGGATGCAGAAGCATAACCGGAGCTCTTGTCCACACATCTCATCAGAGAGCTGATCCAGTGTCAGGTCAGCTCTGCACACGTGTTTGTTTTTCATCATTAGAAAGCAAACCGAGGAGATTCTTGGCAGCTATATTAGCAGTGCAAAGTTTGCTTTTGCTTGATGAGAGTCTCAGGGCCCTATCATTCACCTGGTGCAATGCAGTGCCGTGCATGAAGCAAATATTTTTTGCTAGTTTCAATCCAGCGCAAGTAGCATTTTTACATCATGTGTCACATTTTTTAAATATCAAATGCTTCTGCACCCATTTGTGCACGTAAGAAAAGGAGCAGGACAATGTGTTAAGGCACATTGTTGGTGCATTGCTATTTTGAGGCTATTAAAATAGACCACGGTCTAAAGTCATTAGTACTTTTTGTTGTTATTGTTATTTAAAGAGCATGTAAGTGGCATCTTGCTCATTACAAACACAGGGATGTACAGCAGCACACAAGCTTCTTTAAATATGAAAGATTTTCTTTTAAATTGTAAAATATTATTTTTGTCTACAAAAAAAAAAACAAAAAAAAACTTCCTTCTCCCCTGCCTTCTTTACCTCAGGGGTGTTTAGTAGAATCCAATTGTTTCATAGATGGTCTGCTCTCACGCATCAACCTACTGCAGAAGCAGGTCTGTTTCATCGCTAGTGTAGCATTCAGTTTTTCCACTTACAAAGTCCGCCATGTAAATAGCTATTCTGTTTGATGTGACCACAACTAGCTCTTAAAGGGTCACAAAACACTAAAACACTTTTTTTGAGATGTTGACAGTCATATATCTGTCTCACATTGCTAAAAACACTAATAGGACACATATATTTCACTGAAAAGTGGAAATAGTTTAGAGCAAACTTGTTCTTTTGGTTTAAAAATTGGAAATTTTGACTCAACATCAGATTGGATGTCTGTACCCGCCAGTACAAAGGGACGTCATTGAGTTTTCAGCACATCTGTTCATTAATTCATGAGAAAGACTTGGTTTGAACCAATCAGCGAGCTCTATAGTGAATGAGATGCAACTTCATTAATATGTATTATATAGCTTCAAAGACTTTCTTTACCTGTTAGTGTTCAGAGAGACGCCACGTTGCCTTGCCAACCGTAATTAAAACAAGTAGTAGAAGAATTGTTCAAAGACATGGGTTGTCAATGTTGCGTTTATGAATGTGCCACAAATAAGGGTTTTGTTTCCATTTCCCCACAATGAGAGCACAGCGTGCATGTGGACTCACATGTGTGGATTACAGTGGTCTGCTAACACGCAACAAAAATATGTTTGTATGGAACATTTTTTACTTGAGAGCTTTTCGAATCTAGAAATGGATTTGGTAAGTGTGTGATCAATGTTCTTTGTTTAATTTTATTCAAATGGCAAAGTTAGTTAGTATTGTCAGCAGTACTCCTTCAGTTGTTAAAGACATACCTTACACTGTAAAAAAAAAAATCCATCATTTTTTAAGGTTTATTTCTGACAGCTGGGGTGCCGGAAAAAAAAAAAAAGTAAAATAACGGCCGGTTAATTACAGAAATTTACTGTAAAATAACGGATATTAAATTACAGAAATTTCCTTAAATTAAAATTTCTGGTAAATTTTTGTAATTTAATGTCCATTTTTTACGCTAAATTTCTGTAATTTAACTACCATTATTTTACTTTTTTTGGCACCCCAGCTGCCGTAAATAAATTATAAAATTATGGATTTTTTTTTATTTTACAGTGTAGTCAAAAGGATTTAGTTGTTAAGTTTACAGTAATATCACAACAACATTATGGACTGAAAACTTCCACCCACTTCCTCCACTTCTACACAGCTCTCGGATCTGCTGTAAATGCTGCTGTCCAAATCACTGTCTATCTCCCGTGCATCTGTGTTTGTGTTGCCGCTGTGAAAATCAGCTGTAGTGCATGCAATGAAACTCCCCTTTTCATGCAAACCCTTCCCTCTTTCGTCACTTGAAATTCCCAACAAAACAAAGCTGGAGAGGGTTTCATGACCCTTTAAAGGCATTTAGTGAGGAAGGTTTGATTGGTTTAATGCATGCTACACCCAAAACACATGACTCATAAAACCAATAAGGGCAATCCTTTTAGACAGTGTCCTGGGCATGCCAACCATTTTCCCCATCCTTAATAAAGCAAAAGTGGAAACGTCCATGCTTTAAGTTAGCTTTAAACCATGCACTTGTAAAATAAATAAATAAATAAATAAATCTCCAAAGAAAAGCTGCAGTTGAATTGTTGCTGTGATGGCTCTGAAAGATACAAATCTAATTGAAGTCCAGTTAGTTAGAGCTTTGTGATTAATAAATCTTAATGCTCTAAACTCAAGAGGCCCAATAGTGACAGACATTGGTATTTAGCATCCTTTTAATTGTGTACTCCTCCCATGACAGCTTAAATAGTACTCTGTTGAGTAGACCCAAAGTTCTATTGTGATCTGAATAGGAGTGAGGTTTAACAGGGTGAGTGTAATGGAGGTTAGCTAGCAAATAAACTTCAATTTTTCTGATCTCGAAGGGGCACAGACGTGACAGACGCTAGAGGTTACTGTCTTCAATGTCCTTGCTTGTGCACTCACCTTCCATTTTGGAATTGCTTGAATCCCAGAACTGGAGGTTTTTTTGTTTTTTTTTTGTTGTTATTGTCTTTTTCATTGGTCTCCTTTTACATTCATTTATACATTGTGTAAGCTTATTTGGCAAAATTACATCAGAAGATCAGAAAAAGAACATATATACAGTACATCTGGTCAGACCCTACTAAAAAAAAGGACAAATATAGATGGCTTGGAGGTGCTCCTAAAAGAGGTAGACCAGAGAAAAACAGTGTTATTTGCAAGTTTGTAACAAAATAAAAAAAAAAATTTGAGTTGGAGAATTTAGCTGACGCGGTTAAAGCAGTGGGGTCTGAACATCACACTGTGAGTGAATTAAAAAAGAAACGGTCCAATGTAAAGATGCAGGTTAAGAAGTGAACAGTAGCGCACTGGCGGGGTGGGGAACAGGGGATGCTGAACTGACACCCTTTGAGGAAAGAGTTGCTTCAATTGTGGGCAACACTTTACTGTCTGTAGTAGTATCCGTGTCTGTGGGAGACACAGATGTATTAGAGGAACACTTTGTTAGGGCGGTATAGCAGCACCACTCTGCTCTTATCAAGGCAGCACCACTTGCATTTCAGCTGCCCAATCTCCAGCTCTATAACTGGCCAACACTGCCATTGCCATAGACTAAGGGTTGTATCAATTAAACCATTTTATCAATTATAAATTAAGAGCATTGTTTTTTTTAAATGTGTTGATGCGATACCTTATAGTGTGCAATTTAACATAATTGCCTCTATAGGAGTCGCCAATGAAAAAAAAAATCAACACAAGAAATACACGAACGGCCGGACATGAAGTTGGCGCAGACCAATGCACATTCTTACAATAATTTCATCATTAGTAAATCCAAACGTGAGCATGAAACTTGACATACACAAAGTTTTTGTGCATACGCAGCGTTGACACAGTACATGAGGCCTCATGTAAAAATAGAAATGTGTCTTCCACATACTTATGATATGGGTGACTTAAATGTGTCTAAATAGCAGTGTAAGCAACTTTTTCATGAATGTGCCAACTTAGGGTATGCTAAAGGGATTGTTCATTCAAAACGTTAAATTCTGTCTTCCTTTACATGCACATTGTTCCTAACCAGTTTGAGGTTGTTGTTTCTGTTGAACCCATAACAAGATATATTGAAGAAAGCTGCAAACCAGTAAGCATTAAGTTCAATAGTATTTTTGGATCACTTTATTTTGATTAGTTACATTGCAACCAATTCTCATTAGATTACATATAGACTGTTGGGTTAGGGGTAGTGTAAGTTGACATGTACTTGCAAAGTTTCTTATAGTCAGCTAAATGTCTGTTGAAGGAGCATATAAACAGATATTAAGCAGACAGTTCACTAATACTCAAATGAATCATCAAAATAAAGTGTTTTGCATTTTTATCCTACTATGGATGTCAATAGTTACAGGATTATAACATTTTTTTAAATATCCACTTTTGTGTTCAATGATAAAAAAAAAAAAAAAATCTAACTGATTTGGAACAAGTTAAAAGTGATGAAATCTTGACAGAATATTCATTTTTGGATGAATTATCCCTTTAACTTGATCTGATTAGTTTGATCTTTAAAGCTTGGTTTGCAGGTGATTTTTAAGAAATAAACAAAAACAATAAAGTAAAGAATTTTATATATTTACTATATTTTTATCAATTTTTTTTAAACAGCAAATAAAGGCTGACGGATAAGTTCACAAGTTTATATGTTCTGGTTGGTTACCTTTTAGGCTATATTTTTGTTTACCCAACATTCCAAAATCCCTTCATTGCAAGTTCATGGAGTTTTATGTTTACCAGCTTTCATCAAGAGCTCATTAAAAGCATTAGTTCACTCCAGAATTAGAAATTTCCTTCAAATTTACTCACCCCATGTTATCCAAGGTCTTTCTTCGGTTGAAAAGCAATTAAGGGAGGAAAAAAAATTCTAGATTAAATGGACTTCAACGAGGACCACTGGTTAAATGTTTAAACTCCACTTTCAGTGCAGCTTCAACCATGATCCCAGCCCAGGAAAAAGTGTATTATCAAGTGAAACAATTTATCTACGTAAATAAAACACAAATATTCATGCACTAGCTGTGCAATGAACATCTACAACTTCATGCATTTGGAAGATCAAGCACGACATATGCAGAAATACATGTTTTAAGTGTTGAGAAGGGGGATGTTAATTATATGTTTAATGATATACTAATATGTAACATTGTTTATAATGCAATGTGTTTAAAAGTAACTGTTCAATCTGGAGTGCTTAAAGGGTCACGAAACACCAAAACACATTTTTTGAGCTGTTGACAGTCGTATATGTGTCCCACACTGCTAAAAACACTATTAGGACACCTATATTTCACTAAAAAGTGTAAATTGGTTGTTTTTGCGTTATTTCAAGCAAATTCGTACTTCCTGTTTGAAACGAATTTTTGAAGCTGCGTCACGGTCATGACATAATAGCGTGTATTCCAGCGTGCAGACTGGGCGTCTGTGCCAGAGTGAGTCTTATTACGTCTTACAGTGTGATACATTAATGCATGAGTAAGGCTTGGTTCAAACCAATCAGCGCGCTCTACTGTGCAACTTCATTAATATTCATTTGTGTCACCGTGCTTACACCACAAAGACGCCACGTTGTGTTGGCAAAACAAGCGTGAAGTGTTGCTTTTATAGTTTGCTGCCGTTAAGTTTCGTTTTCATTTTCTCTCTGTGAGAGCTTATCTGGATCACGTGTGGATTACAGTGTACGCGACGCTCGACAACAATAACTTACGTGTCTAAGGGGGATTATTGTTTACCTGAGAGCTGTTCTCATCTGCAAACGCTGAAATCTGGATTCGCTTGTAGTATTCTCTCCATATAGACGCGGCTCTAGTTGCTGGTGATTGTCCTGTCTCTACAGATTTGGTAAGTGAGCGACCAGTGCTCTTTGTTTATTCAGTTTGTTCGTATTGAATTAAGTTAACTATTGCACTGAGTGCAGAAATGTTAGCACCGCATTTTGTGACCGGAATAACACACGCGGCTTTCTGACACTACCTGCGGTATGCATCTAAGTTTCCGGGAAATGTGGAGGTTTTTTTTTCTCTCATTCGCCGTGCGGTATCAAACATTGCATGAAAAATACACGCTTAGAGCAGTTCCTCGAATCAAATATCTCGTTTGTCGCGAGAGGCATGAATGAATTCCCTGAATGAAATAGCCAAACTGCAGTTAAAGTCCAACATTTAATAATTTGGCAAATAATTCGACTACAGATGTCCATGTAGGTTAAACACCATCACTTTCTCCTGTCTGTGTGGGTATGTATTTTGACTCTGAAACTCGCGCGTGCACAAATAGACACTCCCACACCATCCCACTTTAGTCCCTCCGACACTCTCCCCGAAACAGAGCTGGACACGCCCACTTTTCTGACTTTTTCCAAAGTAGAGGTGTGAAAACACCCTGCTGAAACGAGGGGGTTTCATGGCCCTTTAAATCAGGGGTGCCCAAACATTTTCGTATGAAGGGCCAAAAACCAAATATTATTGAGAGCCGTGGGCCAAAGGTAAATATACCAAACTATTTTACATTAAAGTTGTCATAGGTAATTTCCTAATTTATTTTATCCATTCATTTATTCATTTTCTTTTCGGATTAGACCCTTTATTTATCTGGGGTTGCCACAGCAGAATAAACCGCCAACTTATCCAGCATATGTTTTACACAGCAGATGCCCTTCCAGCTGCAACCTATCACTGGAAATAATTTATTTCCTAATATTTCAAAATAAATAAAAAATATTACTTTAATTTGTATTATTTAATGCAGTAAAACTTTTAAAATGATAACTTATAGTAAAAAAAAAAACATAAACAATCATATTCATAATGCTGAATACACAGGTCAAGCAGAATCAAGTCTTTGCATAGTCAGGTGATTTTATGTACATTTAAATAAAATCTGATGAATTTACACTATTTAATTTCAGTTAGCTTTAAACAATAAAACAAACAAACAAACAAAGGTTTACATTAAATTTGAATTGAAATTCTTTAAACCATCCCCATGATTCTCAGGTGGGATGGCAGGCCAAATCAAAGATTACCACGGGCCAACTTTGCCCCGCAGGTCCTAGTTTGAGCATCTCTGGTTTAAAACTTTTGGGACCTAAAAGACATGGATAACAAGGTCAGTAAATGACCGAAATACTAATTTTATAATTAATTAATCCTTTAAGTTTGAAGGGGTCAGAAATTCCTTCATTATACACAGAAATGAATATCTGCTACAAAAAGTCAGTTCTGAAGTTGCTCCACGTTTGCCCTCTGTTCATCTGTGCCTCACAAGAGTAATGTTTTCTCCTTGACCTGTTGTCTTTGTTGGACCATCAAAGAGTCATGTATATACGCAGGTCTGTGCAGTTGTTCATCAGGAACCTTCTCCCCTGACAACTGCCCAATTATGTATATCACACTTGGCCTACTGTTTGCGCTAGAAATAATCAATACAGGACGTGCGTGAGCGCACACAGATTTTGGTCGAAGAAATGCATGAAAACTTAATCGTGTGCTGCAGCTGAGAGCGGAGAAATCAAATGTGATGGGTGATGGAGGCTTATGTGTTTGTGTTTGAGTGCGCCTGAGTGCATGTTTACTGATGTCTTGCCTATGTGTGTGTGTTTGTGTGTGTATATGGGTCAATGTCAATGGTAAAATGAGGATGTCTGAGATGGAGAGTTCTTTTTTCTTTTGCAAAATGCAAGAGAGTATGAATGCGTTGTTTTTATTTATTTAATAAATACTATTTTCATGTATTTTTTTTATTAAATGAATACTGTTTTCTAACAAGGATGTGTTCGGTTAATTTAAAGTTGTTGTTTTTTTCTATAAAAAATTAAAGTGACACATCTTTTTATACATTTTGTTTTGAACTTCTAAATAATGAAAAAAATAGTATCATGAAAATATTAAGACATAATAAGATAATAATAAGGCATGTTACTTAAACACCAAATCATTCATTTATTCATTTTCTTTTTGGCTTAGTCCTTGTATTAATCAGGGGTCGCCACAGCGGAATGAACCGCCAACTTATCCTTCATATTTTTTATGCAGCAGATGCCCTTCCAGCCGCAACCCAAAAACACCAAATCAGCAAATTGCTATTTTTCAAGGGTTCTTAAGACACATATGTCTGAAGTAAAAATGTACTGATAAAAATTTTAATTTGCTATCACATGTATACATTACAATTTAACATATGTTTAAAAAGAAACAAGGTATTAATAATTGTACTAATAATTCATAATATTCTCATGAGATGATTAGTATTCTCATTTGTTTGTATTTTAAAACCCTGAAACCCCAAAACATACAATGCAGGCATAACTGTATCTAAAGCCAACAGTTAGGTAGAAACAACATATAATATATATATATATATATATATATATATATATATATATATATATATATATATTTTTTTTTTTTTTTTAATGTATGAGCAACTTGGCATGTATTTACATGAGTTCTAAATACTAAAATCATTGTATTCTGGTTATAATTATTAGTATGTAGCTGTAGTATCAATAGCAATATGCTTTTAATAGATAGATAGCTCACCCAAAAATAATAATTCTGTCATCATTCACTCTTACTTGCCCCAAACCTTCATGAGTTTCTTTCTTCTAGCATCTTCTTTCGTGTTCAACAGAAAAAAAGAAACTCATAAGGGTTTGGAACAACTTAAGGACAAGTACTTAGTGAGTAAAGTTGTATTTTTGGGGTGAACTATCCCTTTAAACAAAGTTCATACAATTATTATATTCAGTGATGTAAAGAGTACTGAAAAATCATACTTAAGTAAAAGTACCATTACTTGCCTAAAATTGTAGTGCAAGAAAAAGTATATGTTGTAAATATTACCAAGAGTATGAGTAAAAAGTAGCCCCTTTAAGAGTAGTTAGTATTACGCTGTAAAAATCTCTTGCATTTACATGTAATTTGATGATGTGTGTAAACTTAACACTTAATTTTGATGGTGCATTTGAGTGTTAGTAGACTGTATGCTTAGTATCTCTTGATATGCTCCTTTAACAGACATTTAACTGACCATAAGAAACTTTGGAAGTACATGTCAACTTCCACTAACCCCAACCTAACAGCCTGCTTATAATGTAATGAGAATTAGTTGGCATTTAGATGCAATGTAACTTCAATTCAACTAACAGACCATCAAAATAAAGTGTGACCGACATTAATATTAGGTTAGATTTAGGTTTTGACATAATGTGACCAAGATTTAATGTCTAACTAACATCTCAGGACAACTTTATTTTAATGTCCAAAAATGACGTAAAAATATTGTTGATAATTGGTTGATTTTAGGTTGTGTTAGAAAGTGAGCTAAATCTAACATCGAGCCAACATCTTAAATCAACATCATATTGATGTCCAATACTGACATTTATTCATCAGGTATGGCAACTAAAATCCAAGATCCGATAGGTGTCATAGTGGCAACATCCACACAATGTTAAGCTGTATTAGATGTTGATATTTGGTTGATTTTAGGTTGTGCTGGAAAGTGGCCAAAATCCAACATCGAGCCAACATCTTAAACCAACGTCATATTGATGTCAAATACTGACATTTATTTGTCAGGTATGGCAATCAAAATCCAACATCTGATAGACGTCATAGTGATAATGTCCACACAACATCAAGCTGTAACATCATTAGATGTTGATATTTGGTTGATTTTAGGTTGTACATTGGACATTGACGTCGGCCTGACGTTGAGTTCTGATGTCAACCTAATTTTCATTTCCAAACAAAACATCCCCATGACGGTGCAACTTTAGAGTACAATGTCAATCTGACATCACATTGGCGTCTTGTGCCTGCAGGGTGTTTAAGGCCATTTCGGTCATCATTCAGTTAACATCCATCATCTTTTTATCAGTCTCTGGGTCAATGCGTGTAAAGATGTTGTACATCTTCTTGGACACTTTTAACGCTTCCACAACGTTTGTTGCAATTATAAACCATGTCTTCAGATTCATTGTGTTCATTATGATGCGATATACCTATATATATAGTACACATTTTTAAAACTACTTAGTAAATTACAATTTCTGAGAAATAATTACTCAATTACAGTAGTTTGAGTCATTGTAATTTATTACTTTACACCACCCATAATATAAAATGACAAAATTTCAAAACAATTCACAATCTCCAGATTACACACAATACATCCTGGAAAATAGATGTATTGTTGTTAAATGCCTTGTAAATTTTAATTTGTTTGCCATAGAGCACAAAATTAGTTTATTGAATAAATATTGTAAAAACTAAATACTACCATGATATGACACATAAAAAAAAAAAAAAACATGCCCATCTTTAAAAGTGTGCTGCTGTCTTACCAGTCAAAAGGGCGACAGGTGGAAGTCTGGCGCGTGCTCTCTTTTTCATGAATGAATATAAACACAATCCATGCAATTACAACGCTGGTCATTTTTAGGGGCCTCCTTCCCCAACCAGACTCTCGCAGGTCCAATCTAATGAAAACGCTGAACTTACTGGTGCGTTTAATTGTATATATGGGGAAGCTAAATGCTTTGGGTCGGATGTGGGGGCACGACGAGACGAAGGCCGCTGGAGTGATGCAGCGAGGGAATGAAAGCAAGCCTGGCCCTACAAGTGGAAAATTTGATTCAGTTTAAACATAGCATTTCATTTATTGATCCATTGTAGAGGAGGGGAACATGGGCTGAGAAGACAAGAAGAGCAGATGGATTCATCTGAACATGTTATGAGGGAACAGCAGTTTGGGGGAGGATATCGAATTGAAAAACCCCAAGTTGGCGTAACAGATCAAATGGAAATGGTGCTTTAAGCGTGATTACGTTTCCTGAATGCCGCAGGATCCGTCTGTCCGCACGCACGTGCCTGCTGGTTGATTTAAAGCTAAAGAGGAGATGTAATATCTGAATGAAACTGAGATGATGACTGCTCCATTTTGCTGTGTGTTTAAATACAAGCAGATATGCAAATAAATAAACTCTGCATTAAATATTTATGAAGCAAATTTTCCGTAGGGCTCATAAGTGCTGAAAATCCCCAGTGAAATGGATTTGTAAAGTAAGAGTTTAGGATTTAAACATGCATAAAAATGAATACAATTTCTGATAACATACAATTCTCCATATTTTTCATAATATTTTTGTGTCATTTACATATTTATCCAATATTTACAGATGGATCCTGGCTTATAATAGGGCCATATAGGTGGAAAGATATGACATATTCTATTATCACAGCCAATCAATAATTCATATGTCTTTACACCAGACACAGAGGAGCAGGGAGGAGCCATGCAAACACACACAGGAAGCTAAAATCAAGCCCACAATTCAGCAACAGTGGCAGTGGTAAAAGTACCAGTGGCTTTGGATGAGAAAATGAAGAGAATGTGAAGACAAAAAAAAAGAGAGGGAGAGAGAGGGAGGGAAGTAACATGACGGGCATATTCATTATTCCTGTGACATTCTCATGTTGCTCCTCTGTGAGAGGATAACCTTTCTCTCCTGCAGTCCCAGAGTGCTATTCACACAATCACTTACAACATTAATCAAAGCGCGCAGTCTAATGGTTTTTGACGTGCGGCCCCACTTTATGGGCTGCAGTCCAACCAGCACCCACTGATGCATCTGTTAACGCTACTCTAGCAGCGCTTGGCTAATGCTAATGGCAACACACACGCTCAGCCATCAAGCACTTAAGGACATGGATGCCATTGTGTGATGCATGAAGAAAGGCATATTTGATGGCATGCAAATGTGGGATGGAAGGGCTTGATGAGGATTTCTGTAGTTATATTGCAGAGACGCCACCATTTTATTGCTTACTTTGTTTGCAAACATAAGACTGTAATATAATGTTTTGTTCTGGTATGGTGTGGAAGAGTTTTAGGGTGTGTTCACTCTTCATAGTTTGGTCTGGAGTCAATAATAAAATGACATTAATCCTCAGTTTGCGTAGCATTCTGTTTTGTTTTAAAAGTGAATCTAAATATACAAAACCAACAGCTTTGTGATAGAACTTTCTGAAAATCCTGTGCTTGTTGTGTGTGTGTACATCTTAGCTGAGTGATTGGGGGAGAAGGTCCTTAGTCAGGGAGATGATCTATATTCTGATGGTCACTCTGTCTGAGCTCTAGCGTTCTTATGTGAACAGAGGAGAACCTTACAGAAGGACAACCATCTGTGCAGCAATCCACCAATCAGGCCTGTATGGTAGAGTGACCAGATGGAAGCCACTCCATCCCACACCCAATGACCCAAAGCACACTGCCAAAATATCAATACAACACCTCGGTAAATGTCCCAGCCAGAGCTCAGACCTAAATCCTATTGAACATATGTGGAGAGATCTGAAAATGGCTGTACGCTGTCGCATCCCATCCAACCTGATAGAGCTTGAGAGGTCCTGCAAAGAGGAATGGGCAAAGATTCTCAGACAGGTGAGACAAGCTTGTGGCATTATATTCAAAAAGACTTGAGGTTGTAATTGCTGCCAAAGGTGCATCAACAAAGTGTTGAGCAAAGGCTGTACATGTTATTTTTCAGATTTTTTATTTTTATAAAGTTTTTAATTTGAATAATATTTGCCACATTTTCAAAAAATATATATTTTTTCACATTTTCATTATAAAGTATTGAGTGTAGAATTTTTAGAAAATAAATGAATTCAATACATTTTGGAATAAGGCTGTAACATAAAAATGTGGAAAAGGTGATATGAATATTTTCCGGATGCACTGTAAGTACGTAAAACTAAATCTATTTTATGTTTTCCGATTACTTGGATACAAATTTCTAGATAAACTGTTTTGTGTGTAAAACAAATGCCTTTAATGAGCTTTCACTGGAGAGAGTAAATCTTTTATGTGCGTATTTGCTGGAAACTTCAAGGATTTTTATTTAAAGACTCTCGAATTATGATAAACAACATGAAGAGAATAACACACTTATCCACTGTTTGCAGTCCTATTAAACTGGTAGTCTATCAATTAAGCATATAGCACTGTAAGTAATTGCATAGTATTTTAATTAGCAGTACTATTTGGGGGGCGACGCAGTGGGTAGCATGTTCGCCTCACAGCAAGAAGGTTGCTGGCTCGCTGGTTCGATCCTCGGCTCAGTTGGCGTTTCTGTGTGGAGTTTGCATATTCTCCCTGCTCCCTGCTTTAGGTTTCCTCTGGGTACTCCGGTTTCCCCCACAGTCCAAAGTCATGCGGTACAGGTGAATTGGGTAGGCTAAATTGTCCGTAGTGTATGAGTGTGTGTGTGTGTGTGTGTGTGTGTGTATGTTTCCCAGAGATGGGTTGCGGCTGGAAGTTGGAGGTTTATTCCGCTGTGGCAACCCCGAATTAATAAAGGGACTAAGCTGACAAGAAAATGAATGAATGAATGAGTACTATTTGGATTTTATCTGGATCATTCATTCATTCATTCATTCATTCATTCATTCATTCATTCATTCATTCATTCATTCATTCATTCGTTCGTTCATTCGGCCTCACAGATGTGTTTAGATATTTTCAACCTGTTGCCTGTGCATGAATCTTTATCTTCGCTATTGAACCATTACTGTCATAAGCTTTTTCTCCTTTATAAACTGCTACATGCCACAGGAAATTTGCATATACTTTTTCTTTTTATCTCTCCAACAGAAGGGTTTGATGCAAACACGTAAGCACAACCATATTAATAATGCAGTATGGTGATACTGACCTTAATCTCAGCCTTTCAACCTCAGCTGGTTCCTCACAGAGTGACATCCAACTGAAACTCTGCCCAGCACACGTGACAACAACTGCTTCAGTCCTGGAAGTGGACAAACAGAGAATTCTGTCTAAAATCAGGTGATACGAATCAAAGCTTTTCAAAATTAAATGAAACAGAAATTCATCACACAATGATCTATTACATTAAAAGCTTTTGATTTTTTACAGTTTATTTTACAGTATACTTACACAAGAGCATAGTAGGTTATAAAAGGTAACTACTATGGTTTAAGATTATCAGGGGTAAGTTTAGGCACAGCAGATAAATATATGATACATATATAACTACGATATTATGTGTACTTTTATTTTATCAACAGAAAAATCTATTGTTTAGCCAAAAAGGAAAATCACATGCATGCATTTCTTCTTTCTTTCTTTTTACTGATTTAGTCTGCAATAACAGAAACAGGAGACCCATTAGAAACAAACAGAGGACCAACCAAAAAGTAACTCAGGGTTTTACAAAGAGTGTGGCCAAAACAAAATACATGCATTTCTGATATGCGAGTCTCATCTCACACTCAATACAATTACTATGGTATAAATACAGCACTACAACATACAAAGGAGAGAGACTTAGAAAGTCACTTACCCGTTTAATAATGATTTGATCAGCTGTAGATAGAAGTTACTCTGTTTTTTATCCTCTAAGGGCTTATTATGCTGTCTCTGTCGCCATCTTGTTGATGAACAACATCAACTGTCTTTGCACTGACTAATTTTTGCACTGATGTCTCTTCAAAATTATAAATATTTAAAATAGGCACTGTCCTTATAAATAAACTGCATAGTTTCCATCTAAATAACTACGTTCTTGTCTAAAAAGCCGCAAAAGTACATTATGTTGTCCAACAGCTTCAATATTTGTCAAATTGTAGAGTGTCCTCTGCTTGTTGCTGTATGTGGGCGGAGTAATACACAAAGATGAATGGCCCCCTCTGGCCCCGCATCAGATAACAAATTTTTTTGCAATGCGTTTCATATAGAACGCCTCATACATACGATGCGACCGTGAACTTTAAAAACATGTTTTGGCAAACCAGACTCATTTACAATCTTAGTTAAAGTATCTCGTAGCAATAATTTTAAATCACGCTGCATTAGATGAAACTGAACCTAATTCGGTTTAGAGCGCAGATTTCTGTACCCTTCATTTCATGCAGTCGTAATTCACACAATAGAAAGTCTTAAAGAACGAAAACAGTTCAGCACCACTGAGTAGGACATTGGGAGATGCAAAGGGCCCGCTTAAACAACAATTATAGCATTTTTTTCACAGAAATTGACAAATCACAGGCAGTTTCAGTAAAGAAGTTCGTGCAAAAAGCAACATTCAAAATTCCTACACGTGTGCAAAGCACTTTGTTGTAGTTTTTGTTAAAATATCAATATTTCGATACATGTCCACACATAATCTTGCTTTCGCTTTGCTCTTTCACGTGCTCTCTTCTCTTGACACGCACTGCATATGCGTGTCCCTGAGCTGTATAAACAATATCAAGATGTTTGTAACTGAACTCATTTCAATATCACTGATTCCATTAATTAAACAAGACAGCCGTGTAAAGTGCTGTTGATTTTCGATTTTTATATTTAAATCTCTCTCTCTCTATATATATATATACTTTTGTGGCCCACCTGAATGTCACCTGGCCTACCCTAAAGTTCCAAGCTAGAGCCGGGCCTGGTTTAAGTACTTGATATTTGGAATAATGTAATCCATATTAACAATAATCTGCTACTACCCAGGTCTGTGTATACAGCCTACTGTATGTAGTAGTTTAGTTCTCTATATTTCAGACATTAAAATAGCTGGAACTGACACGATTTAACATCTGTTAGTTTATGTCAGTCTTTTACCCATTTAATGCCCCAAGTTACTTAATTAATTAATGTAGGCCAATATTTGCAACCTAAACCACCACAGTCCCCTGTCAAAAGCAGCGAATGCCCTCAGATTTTATTTTAAGCCTGGGCAGTGGGGGCCCAGTTCTTTTTTTGTTTCCCCGCTGCTGGACCGAAGTCCTGGATTGAAGTTCCAAGTAGTTGCTCGCTGCTGGCAAAGTCATCTTCCTCCATCTGTTCCTCCTAAAAACCATCCGAAAGGGTGGCAGCGGCATCAGCCGTACCCTCCTCATGCATTTTCCAACACAACAAAACAATAACTAACCGCCTCATGGCTGCCAAAAAGCCCTGATCACCAGCTTTATCCCAAGCAGTAATACCTGTGAATAATACATGGGCAACCAGACCTCAGCGGCACTGCTAAACAATTTAAGGTGCCTGCTGATGGGTGGTGTATTTTCTTTAAGAGGAATTCCCCCATGTCGACTTTTTTGGCCTGACGATAAACAACAGTTTAATACTTGATCTAATCCCAGCCACGAGGTGAGTCCAAACAGCGCGCGCCGCTGCTTGTGCAGATGTTCACATCCAATAATCTATCCATAATTGATGAAACAGGGAGGTCAGATGTAATGGCTTCTGCCGTTGCAGCAACAAATAAATGATTATTGACAAAATGCAGGCAGTGCGGCACTGAGCGCCTGTGAGACGACAAGCTCTGAAGAGAGAGCTGAGTGAGGGACGTCCGCCGGTCACTGAACAGGACGAGGCAGAACGTTTGGGATGTGAGAACCACAAGGGCCCCTTTACGCTGCTGTGAAGAGCCTGTTCTCTTTAAAAGTGACAAAAGGAAGGAGGCAGAGGACACTCGCAGGCGAGAGGTAAGTGAGTTACTGAGAGTCCTCAAGGCCGGCTCAGTGCTTTCAGCTTTTATCTGGAGGATGGATGGTGAATGTGGAATGCGTGATGTGGATGACAGTCAGAGGGAATGTAGGATTAATGCAGAGCTGCATGAGGAGAGCTCTGCAGCTGCAGTGCCCAGATGAAGGAGTGCAGGGGACTGTACTCTAGAACGTTGTAGTCATCTGTTTTAAGAGAACGTGTTTTGTTGATTTGCAGTGTTGGAATGTGGTTGATTATTAAATAGTTGGTTTTGATTTGAAAATGTCTGTCAGTAATGCACAATTTTAGAATTATAGAATTATTATAACATTGTGTGTGTGTACCTGAAATAATATACACAGAATGTAAAAAATGCAAACATTATTATCCATATATCTATGGAAGAACAGGATTTTTTAAATGGGAATGATTTAAATGTTAACTATTTGTTTTATTCTGGTCTGATAACATTTCTTCCAAATTTCAGGTGAATAATATTGTCATTAAGAGCATTTAATAATTAGTAAAAAAAATCAAACTTTTTCATTTGTTCTGATTGAATATCTGCAGCATGGTGGCTCAGTGGTTAGCACTGTCGCCTCACAGCCAGTTGGGCCAGTTGGCATTTCTGTGTGGAGTTTGCATGTTCTGTTCGTGTGGGTTTCCTCCGGATGCTCCGGTTTCCTCCACAGTCTAAACACTTGCGCTATAGGTAAACTGGATGAAAAAATTGTCTGTAGTGTATGTGTGTCAATGAGTATATATGGAGTGCTTATGTCCCAGTGTCTGGCTTGCAGCTGGAAGGGCATCCGCTGTGTAAAACATATGCCGGAATAGTTGGCGTTTCATTCCGCTGTGGCAACCCCTGATGAATAAAAGAACTAAGCCGAAGGAAAATGAGTGAATGATTGAATATCAAGGGCATTCCATCAAACACTGATTTCTTAACTCTCATTAATATTAAAAATAGGTATTATTTTTTTCTAAAAGTGTCTTTATTTATGGCTAAAATCATGCCACCTTTTTGTTATTTCATTTAATATAAATTAAATAGTCAAAGGTCTATGTCAATTAACATTAATTTTAGTTAAGTCACTTATTTACTTATTTGATCATATCATAGAGCCTTTTATTATTGTTTTGACATTTCATGAAGAAGTAAATATTGCCATATATTAGATTGTCTGCTGTTTTAACATCTCATCTGTTTTAATTAATAAAGACTGTGTAAATTAATAATCCGCATTAAATGTAATTAAACATACACATTCACACACATACACTATGGCCAGTACACCTCAGGTCCGCATGTCTTTGGACTGTGGGGAAAACGGGAGCACGAAACTTCACACAGAAATGCCAACCGACCCAGCCGTGACTCGAACCAGGTGGCCGTGACAGTTTGTATAAATTATATAAATGTATAAATTAATAAATAAATTAGTTAATAATTAATTAATAAATTAACTGCAAATCACACTCAATTTTGTATTTATTAATTTCTTTGTATTAATGAACAGTCATTCATTCATTTTCTTTTCAGCTTAGTCCCTTTTTAATAATCAAGGGTCACTACAGCGGAATGAATGGCCAACTTATCCAGCATATGTTATTAATCAGGGGTCACCAAAGCGGAATGAACCGCCTTATCGAGCATATGTTTAAGTAACGGATGCTATTCCAGCCGCAACCCAACACTGGGAAACACCCATACTCACTTATTAACACTTTTACTTATTTAATTCACTTAAAGCGCATGTCTTTGGACTGTGGGAGAAACCGCAGCACCCAGAGGAAACCTACATGAACATGGGGAGAACATGCAAACTCCACACAGAAATGCCAAATGACCCAGCCAGGACTTGAAACAGGCGACAGTTCTAACCACTGAGCCACCATGTCGCCCGATTTAAACAGTTTGTATAAAATAATTAATTAATTGTTACTTAATTAATTAACAACACATCACACATAACCTTTTATTTAATAATTTCTAACAGTATTCCACCTAATCTGAACTGAAATATTCCTTTAAATTCCCCAACAATGTGGGTGTGTCAGTGCACTTTTTTTAAAGGCACAGGCATCCATTTCAGCCGTGTTTCTACTCTCTATTCAACTCCCTCTCTCACTGAGCACCCTGATAGCTCTTAATTACTGGATGAGATCATAAATATTTTAAGCATATGTTTTCCCGCTTTGTCACTGGAGCTCACAACTAAGCAAAACAAGTTCATCTGCATATTAATTGGGGGGACCAGCCTCCGTAGTGCCTCATTCGTGAATTGAGGAGAGTTGGGGGGTTTGGTAACCAGAGCAGTGACAGCAGGAGGAAATGGCACTGTTTCATAGCAGCTGCTCTTTTTAGACACCCACCCACTTTTCCCTTTCGCCCTGAGGAGACTGGCCTGTGCCACAAAGGGATAAAGGAGCAGTTCGGAGGGGTCTCAGTCTACCCTACATCATCTGGGACCCGCAGGAGCCCCTAACGTGTGTCAGGACCTTCGCAGCTTTCTTGATGGCTGCCGCTAAACTGAAGCATTAGCGTCGAGAGGCCAAGGGAGGCCGAGAGTGTAGGTTTTTTCACGAGACGCCCCTTAATGACTAGTGGATGGGTGTCCTGTGGGAGAAGTGCACTGTGATTGCGGTCCTATAAGCATCTGTGGCCCTCACGCTTGAGAAAGGTGCCATTGAGCTGACAATATATATGGAAATCCCGAGCAATATTTCTGCCCAAAAAAGTCAAGAAACCTCAGGCTCCCTCCCGTCACAGGGATGAGTGAATAACACATTAGAGGACAGGATTAAACAGTGGCTAATTGAATTTATGGACCCTTAAACAACCACTTAGAGCTCTTAGCGCTCTGTAATGACATGCTTTGCTTAACCAATGTAAACAAAAACACTTATGCTTCACTGTCGGCATAATGATGTTTGTTGATGGTTGATTTCACTACAGCATATACAACACTTAAAGGAACAGTCCACACAAAAATGGAATTGCACTTATCATTTAGTCACCTTCAAGTAGTTTTAAAGCTTTACGTAAAAAAGATACTTTGAAGAAAGTTAGAAAGACTGGTCACAAAGAAAAAAAAATACTATGGAAGTAGGCTGCAGGAGGGACTGGTCCACTTCACAGCATAGATGGCATCATGAAAAAAAAAAAAAAAAACATTATGTAGTAATACTAAAGCAACATCTCAAGACATCAGCCAGGAAATTAAAACTTGGCCACAAATGGGTCTTCCAAACAAACCATGAACCTAAGCCTACTGCCAAATTAGTTAAAATGTACTTTAAGGTCAACAGAGGGAAAGTTTTATAGTGGCCATCACAAAGCCCTGAACTCAATCCTATAGAAAATTTGTGGGCAGAGTTGAAAAAGCTTGCGCGAGCAAGACAGGCTACAAATCTGACTCAATTACACCAATTTTGTCAGGAGGGATGGGCCAAAATTCCTTAAAACTATTGTGAGAAGCTTGTGGAGGAATACCCAAACACTTGACCAAGTTATAGAGTTGAAAAGCAAAGCTAAAAAAATAACAAGCAAATGTATGGAATCATTTGACTGTCAAGAAATTAATAAAAAAAAATCTACAAAAAAAATGTTTATTCTAAAAAAAATGTTTATACATTTAGCAATTGTCAATCATTTAGGTAATCATAATGGACCTAAATTAGTTATTGTTTCATTGGATTTACCATCAGACATTTTTTTTTTAAATGGTTATGTTTCTTTTTTTTAGAGTGTTTGTAAACTTCTGGTTTCAACTGTACCTGTTCAACTTTAGAGTAGTAAATGTTTCAAGCAAATTAAATTACAAAGGGGTGATAAAGTACAATAGGTAACACTTTACAATAAACAAGTATCATAAGTAAATGTTAAAGGGGTCGTCCAAAGTGTATTTTAAAGACTTTGTTGTGTTTATGGGTTGCAAAGCAATGTGTGCTCATGCTTCATTGTAAAAAAAAAAAAAAAAAAAAAAAAGAATATTATAAAATAAAAAACGTAAGATTTTTCATATATCTTACTTTAATTATATACAGTTACTCAGCTATCATGAAAACAACTGTCATAGTTCCTAGTTTCCTCGAAGGCCTCATTATAGGCTCTGATTGGTCAGTTAATAATTGATCAGCTGTGATTCGCGGATCGGTTACAGGTCACCAGAAAGGCCATGTCTTTATTAGCAAGCACTTTGCCTTTGTTGTGTAAATACTGTCAGTCAGTGAAACAGCCATATCAGTTTGAACTTTAATCAGACAGAAAATGAAGAGGACACAGCTGAACATCAGGCCTGCTTTCTGAAATAAAATCTGACAAATGTCTTTCATACATTTTGAAATAAGCATGTGTAAGTAATATGAAACATTCACATATATTTTTCAAATTTGTTATTTGAGATGCAGAACGCATGGAGAAACACTGTAGCGCTGGTGAAGATTGTGGCTGTTTACAGCGGTTAGACTGATAAATATGAATTTGTAGCTAAATTGTTAACGGTGCCTAACAGCATTTCCAGTTTTTTACATCCTTGTTTATGTCCTTGCTACAACATACTATTAATGCTTGAAACTGTGCATGTATTAGATTAACTTTAACAAAAAATAATAATTCTTACAGGTTGTGGCTCACAATTTACAGCCTCCTCTAATATGGCTGGAACTGTTTCTTCTTTGAGGAGTTTTTAGCTGAATCCTGCACTGAACTGGGAGAGATGGAAGTTTTTCTTTGCGTTTGGACGACAATTTAGCCTTCTCTGCTATAACATTACGGCACCTCTGGCCACACCCTTACACTACACAGGGTGTATGCACTAAAGCTGAAGGGTTTATGATCTCAATAACTCGGATGTATTTTTTTGGAGTCTCCAAACTTTGTTCGCTGGAAGCTTTGCTAAGCTAACTTTGTAAAAGCCAATGTCTCCCTTTGCATTGTTTATGTGCACACAGCTACATTACACATGAGTTTAAAATATGATAATATAGTGGACCACCCCTTTAAAAGATTAAAATCAACAGTGAAAAAGACAGATTTATTTACTAAGTTAATATTAAATAAAACATACAACTGAAAATAGTTATTATCTATTTTCTATTTATCTATTTAATTAATTAATTAATACTACTACCACTACTACTACTACTACAAATGCTACTTATAATCCGATTCAGCTACGATTTTAAGATGAAATTAAACATTACTTAGAAACAAACAATATAACTAGGATTAATAAAAACTTTTGTAGTTTTCATCATGAGTTTAGTTAAATTAACTGATTTTAACTATTGTAACTTTAAGGCACAGTGTAAACAAAGGGTCACAGATTTGTAAAATTATAAAATGTTTATATTTTAACCAGTAAGCTACATAATCTGGCACTGTTATGAACACCAATGCAAATGCAATTACAATTTTATTAAAAACACTCACAAATAAACACAATTATGTTTAAAACATTTCAATAATTCTTTATGGTATTTTGAAGTGCACGCAATATCAATATTTTCATTATCAAGATGTTAAATTATTAAATATTGGCATATGTCTATAGAAGTCAATGACTTCCGGTTTCAAATATTATTCAAAAATATTATCTTTTTTGGTATGTGGAAGAGAGAAACTAGTATATTGTGATATATATTTAACTGAATTGCCCCTCCTTGTTTACGTAGGTTTTCTCCGGTTTCCCCCACAGTCCAAAGACATGCAGTACAGGTGAATTGGATGAACTAACTTGGCCGCAGTGTGTGTGTGTGTGTGTGTGTGTGTGTGTGTGTGTGTGTGAATGAGAATGTGTGGGTGTTTCCCAGAACTGGTTTGCAGCTGGAAGGGCATCCGCTACGTAAAACATATGCCAGAGTAGTTAGTGGTTCATTCCACTGTGGCAACCTCTGATAACTCAGGAACTAAACCAAAATAAAACGATGAATGAATGAATGAATTGCCCCTTTAACACTTTCAGGGAGCAAGACGCTGGCACTTCTTTCATAAATTGTGCTCATTTGGTGCTATGAAATTACTCAAAGACTGATCAAAAATGGGGCATAATGAAATAAAACCCATTTAGCATTTTTTTTTTATTCTCGAATAAAGCGGCTACATTCAAGTTCAAAAGCAGAGCTAATTAGTTTGACCTCTTTTGTCATAATTAGCATGTTTTTGGCAGGGAAATGAGAGGCAGCTCAGCTTCTCCAACTATCTATTATTATGCAAAACCAGGTCATTGAAAGGTTGAGTGGCTTTGTTTGCTGTTTCTACATGTTTAATGGGTGAAATCAAGTATATCTTTCAGATCAAGTGGTTTTGTAAACAAGTTTTGTTGAAGGGAACAAATTTATTCAGAGTTAGATGAATTTCTTTCTTCAAATTGACAAGAGTCATAGTCACTTTGATCAGACTGATTTTATTAAATGAACAGTTCACTTAATAAGAAAAAAATAAATGAAAGTCATTTACTAGCACCAAAAATGTTTTAAAATATAAAATATATCTTCCTGATTATAAAATAATGGTGTGGGGCTGACTAAATTACAACATAATTTAGATGTATTGTATTTTTTGTCATTGTTTGAACTATCCTTTTTTATTTGAAATAAAATTGTATTCATACATTTCATAATACATGTAAGTGACTAAAATATTAATAAATTTTAAATGACAAACAATGACAAATATTTAAAATTCTAGCACACTTTCTCATCCATTCATAATATTATCCACTAAGATAGTTACAACTATCTAGTCTGTGGTGAAGTAAATATTAACTAGAAATTTACACTTTGAACAGATTAAAGCTATTAAAGAAAAAGTTTACTCAAAAATGAAAATTATGTCATAATTTACTCACACATATGTTGTTCCAAACAATGTGACTTTTCATTATTTGAATTCCGAATAAATTTATTCACTTACATACTTATGTGCTACATAGTCAACTCACGTGCTTACTATTCACTTAGATTATTTTAAGAAAAGTTATTGAGTCAGAATTATTAGCCCCCCTTTGAACAGTTTTTTTCATGAAAGTTTAACAGAGCAAGAAATTTTTCACAGTATGTCTGAATATATTTTTTCTTCTGGAGAAAGTCTTAATTGTTTTATTTTGGCTAAAATAAAAGCAGTTTTTATGTTTTAAAACCATTTTAAGGTCAAAATTATTAGCCCCTTTATGCTATATATTTTTTCTATAGTCTACAAAACAAACATCGGTACAATAACTTGCCTAATTACTCTAACCTGCCTAGTTAACATAGTTAACCTATTTAAGCCTTCAAATGTCACTTTAAGCTGTATAAAAGTGTCTTAAAAAATATGTAGTCAAATATATATATATTAACATTAATACACACACACATATATATATATATACATATATATATATATATATATATATATATATATATATATATATATATATATATATATATATATATATATATATATATATATATATATATATATATATATATATATATATATATTTATATTATTTATTATTTATAATTATTTATAATTAATATATTATTTATATATTTAATTTTTGCATTATAATTAAGTTGTTTTTGTTTTTTCAAAGAGTGACAAAATAATACGAGGCTAATTCACAACAGAATTTGTATAATGTTATATTTAAAACTAGATTAAATTATAATTAAAAAAATTACTTAATATAAAAAGTATTAGTATGATGTAATTTAATACATTACTTTAATAATAATAATAATTTAATAATAAGCACAAATATGGGCATTTTTTAGCTTGCATCACTCTGTTTGGTTATATAGCTGAGCTCATTACATTGTGAAATAATATTTATATTAAATATT
This sequence comes from Danio rerio, assembly GCF_052040795.2. Classification (NCBI taxonomy): domain Eukaryota; kingdom Metazoa; phylum Chordata; class Actinopteri; order Cypriniformes; family Danionidae; genus Danio; species Danio rerio. The sequence continues at coordinate 38,877,323 of NC_141021.1, forward strand.
AGTATTTTCAGTAAATCTATATAAACTGTAAGATAATCAAAAAAAATTTAATAATTTATTATTATTATAATGCGATTTTCTCATCCACAAACCAAAAATAGGCGCATTCTTCCAAAATCAATGTTATATTTACTTTTATATTTATAAGCTACAGCTGCTTGACAGAATTGTATTTAATGATATCTGTGACATAAATTCTCCCAGCGGGCGACCGGAGGGAAAGTGCGCACGTTTCACTCTCCGCATGGCCTCATTGTGATCTCCAACTCATTTGAAGAACCAAGCCCTATTGATGTATGTTTCCAAACCCGATTCGCTCGCAGAAAATCCTATGCTTAAAAGACAAAAGGGGCAATTAGAGAAGGCGCTGTTGTTGTGCATTAAAGGCTCTGTCCTCTCTTTGCTGTCTGCTTCTGCTTGGATTATTACACTTTCAGTGGAGGATTTAACCAGAGGCCAGTTGGGCCATCGCCTGAGGGAGGCTCCCCCTGTTCAATGCACTCGAGATGCACTGCCCCCCCTCTGCTTTTATTGCCTGCCTTTCATTCTGCCAGGCAATCCCTCCGCAGTCAGTAGGCTCACAGGATAACCTGCCTCAGGCGGTCCCCAAAAACCCTAAATCAGCTCGTCTTATATGTATGCAAGCCCAAAATGTGCCTCGCTGCCACCTGATATAACTCAAGCTACAAAGAAACAGGAGCTCGTGTCAGCAAGCCATGTCTGCTGTTCTACTGGCCTGGAAGGAAGTTCAGCGCTTTGGAGAAGGATTTACAAATGTTAGCTTGGGACATGATGTGCAGTCAAAGAGGTTTCGGGGCTAGGTATGAGGACTTGTTAATAAAATATTTGGTGAAATCTTCCTTTTCTGTTTAAAGATACAACGCAAAAGCAATATGTTTTAATTTGACATTTGATGTGCGTGGGCTGATGCAAAAAACATGAAGGTCTTGAACTCAGCACTGCGATGATGTCAAGCCATTTGAAACATTTCTATTTGTCCAGACATGTGCGCTATTAGTAAATGAATACATTGCGGTTATTGAATTTCAAGGTGAGGTAGTAAACGTGATGCAGAATTGAATTTTGAAGTAGAATTTAACCCATTTAAAGTTTTTCCTTTCCTCTGTGGAAGATTTTATTCTATTTTTTTAATATTACACTCTAAAATTGCTGCATTGTTTCAACTGATATATGAGTCAGTTATAGACAAACTCAACTAGTGGATTCAAAACTGAATTTACAATGATAAAACATATAATGCCGAGTTCAGACTGCATGATTTTAACACCAATTTTGACTCACTGAGGTTTTGAGAAATCGCAGAAAAATCGGTGCTTGTTGACGTGAGCAACAATCACACAGTGTGAACTATCAAAGACGCGATCTGAAAGAATCGGTGATGAGTCGCTGACACCTGTGAGAAATTTGTCTGTCGCCGATTCAAACCATGCCATGGTAAATGTGTTCTGATTGAAAATAACATTGGCGATTACCTACAGCCAATAAGAGAGCAGCATCTACTAGTATAAGTATCATAAGTATTTTACGTTTTGTCAGTTTAGTGGCTAATTCGTATGAATGCGTACGAGTTCAGTCGTGCAAAAATGTACGATTTTAAAAAGGAGGCGTGGCACCTAACCCCACCCCTAACCCTAACCGTCATTGGGTGATGATCAATTCATACTAAATTGTATGAATTAGATTGTATGAATTCATACAAATTAGCCACTAAAGCAAAAAGTTCCGAGTTGCCGTGAGATTGCGTTGAAGTATCTGCAGAACAATGGGAGCTTGGGGGAGAAGTTAAAAGGGCTTCTTTACAGTCTATTTGGACTGAAGAAATGGAGACAAAACTATTGTAAATTTGGCAGCAGCACCCGTGTCTGTTTGACGTTTCATCTGAGCAAAATCACAATCGGGTCAAAAAAGAAAAAAGTTTAAGAGAAACTGCGGTCCCACTTTATATTAAGTGTCCTTAACTACTATGTACTTACATCAAAAAATAAATACAATGTACTTACTGTGTTCATAATGTATTTGAGAACACTTGTGGTGCTTTTGAGTTGGGATAGAGGTTGGGTTATGGACTGGTTTGGTGGCATGGGTAGGTTTAAGGGTGGGTTAAGGTGTAAGGGATGGTCAACAGTGTATTTACAAATGTGATTACAAAAGTTAATTACAGATGTAATTACATACATGTATTTAATCAAGCATAAGTACACAGTAAATACATGTATTTACACAATAAGTACTTTGTAACAAACTATTAATTCCTGTGTAAGTACATATTAGTTAAGGCCACTTAATATAAAGTGGGACCCAAACTGCTAATTCCCCTCAATACCCAGGTGAGCAAAGTAAGTAATTTTCTACACCACTAAAGGGTTCCTTTCTTTTTATATAGTTAATAAGAAAAGATATTTGATCTCACATTGTTTCCATATCACTTTTCACGTGTGTTTGGTTGTGAGACGTGGTTTGCGGATCGAGACAAAGTTGTCACAATTCTTACAATTGTAAAGTGATGCAGTGTGAAACCCCATCGGCGATCTATCTTGCAGTGTAAACACAGCATCAACAGAACACTAGCCCAAATAGTCATGCAGTGTGAAGACATCTGTGACACGACTACTTAGAAAATTGTGCAGTCTGAACTCAGCAATTTGGTTGGTCCAAATTTCCACAAACCCAGCATTTTTTAGAGTGTATACCTTTCATGCAGTGCAGAAGAACTGATTCTGAACGGTCAAAATCTGTCGTAACTATTATAAGTTATGGAAATTGATAGTAATTGACCCTCAAACTCTGTAGATGGTTTGTGCGTTCAACATTAAGAAGCATTTAGTGTCAAAATAATTTAAATATCAGCATCTCAAATTATACCACAAACTTAATAAAAACTACTAACATTATGGTGGCTGAGGGAGCTTAATGTGCTGCAAATTAAGGAAACACATGCAATTACAAGAAACACCAACAACTTAAGAAAAGATCTTCATCGGTCTGACAGCAAACATCCTCACAATTCACAATTCTGTTGTTTTTTGTAATTACATGTGTTTTTTAAGCCTCATTCACACTATGAGCAACTCAGAGCGGCTAAAAGACAAGCGACCGTTCATTTCAACGTAGAGTGAGCGACTTTCGGTGACCTCCATCTATTGGAGCAACAGTGACCGTTGGTGACCAGGTGGACATGTCAAGTGACGTGACAAAGTTGAGAATTATTTAACTTTATGCAAATGAAGAGCGACTTTCTTGAGCAACAGCCAATAGGAGCACCATTAGAGTTTACGTGATCCTCTCACAGCTCCTGCAGAGGCCGGTTGCAATCTCCGTGCTGTAGACCTACACAAACCTGCCTTTGCAGCAGAGCCTCACCCAGAGTAGCGGGCAGCTACAAAGTCACTGCCAATGTGAATGAGGCATTACATTGCATCTTTCACTCCTTTACTAAAAGTCAAATCTCTCTTTTCTAAAGCATACATATTGACCATTGAGTTTTTCCTATTTAAAACTATCTGAGTGACACGTCTTGTGTATTCTATATTATTTGGTTCAGATCAACTCTGTGTTAGCTATGTCTCTTATTATTTATATTGTTTAGACAAGCACTGTATGAGCGCATGGTCAATTACCGATTTTATCCATGTCTTGTAGAGGGCGGGATGCTTCCGACTGGTCAAAAGAAAGGGCATTTGATTGGTCAGAAAATAGGATGAGAAGCAGAAGTGCATGGCGATGTCATGAAAGTCTGTGATCTTCATTTCTGGAAATTAGACACTTTAAGATTTGAATTCTTATATCTGTATGTGAATTGTATTTGGATCAAGCTCATTTATATCAAAGACTTTATAATACACAAGACATTAGCCCTTTTCACACATGCAGACGTTTGAAAATTGCCGGAAAGAGCACGTTCATGATTAGAAAGTGCTGACATAAGACGTCTACTCCAGCTAATCACAACATTCAGACGCACTCACATCAGCAATGTTCATGAAAAAAAAAAAAAAAAAAAAACCTTTGTATATTTTTTCTAGACACATTTAGCTGCTAGTATTAATAGTATAGTATTGTAATATATAATAGCTAGTATTAACTTTTTTTGTGTTCCTTCTTAATGTCAACTGTGGAATTTTTTTTTTATAAAATGCTTATGATAAACCACTCTTTGTTTACCTTGAAGGTTCATGTGAAGCAGCTGGTGAGCGCCAGCATACACATACATTACTGTATGTAACGTTACCATCAACCATTAACAAAAACCTGACCCCTTCTATGTTTAAAAATACAAGCACAGCCATTTAGAGCTCACTTCTGGTTAATGATGTCAAAATTTAACAGTATTTTCGAATGGAGTATTTTTTGAATGGTCTTCTTCGGAAAAATTCTGGAACGTCCTAGCCTGTGTGAACAGCGCTTTTTTTAATTTATCAGTAAAGTCGTTCTGGTAATTTTCTGGATATTTACTGGTATCACTGTATGAAACGGGCTATAGTCACTCATAGAGTTTTGAATGGGGAGATGTGTAACGTCAACATGGTGAATGAAGCCTGACCTTCTAGTACAGAAGCCAATCATCAATTGCTATAAACTGACCATTCTCCAGGGGAGGGCCTCGAGCAAGATGTGAGTTTCTGCAGATTTTGTGTAATTTGAAACATTTAGAATTTAAACTAAAAAGACAGTTGTACTGTGCAGAGGACATCCTGGACTTTCTAGTAACATGTCATTTGATTGGCATGCTAGGAACCACTTCTTACATTGCATCCAAAATGGCTGGCATACAAACAAGCAAATTTTATGGGAAGGAGAGAGGCATGTAAAATTTAGCTTTTTAAATGTTTTTTTTACTATTATTATAACACACACACAGACACACACACACACACACACACACACACACACACACACACATATATATATATATACATATGTTTATGAAAGTGTCAGGAACATACATTTAGCTTTCAAAGCTGTTAACTTTTTTGTGTTTCAAAATATAATTCTTTTTTAAAAGTCCACAATAGTGGACACCAGGACCATCTTAATGTAATAAATGACTCCATGTTGTAAGAGGCAGAACTGAAGCAGAGAGGATTGTTTTTAAGATAGTTGAGGGAGACTCTGATTTAGAGTCTGTCAATCAGACAATTAGAGAATTAGAGACAATTAGAAAATGACACTCAGTTTTAAATTGCTTTTATGTTAAATTTTGTTTTGGATTAACATCACTTCTTTTTCAGACTAAACTTGTTCCAGGAATTGCAATACAAAAGGAAAAAATGGCTTTTGTTTTGTTTTTGTTACATTAATATTGGATTAATATCTCTTTACAGCCATATCTTGAACAGTTTTGTTGTCTGTATTTGGTGGTCATTTTGAACTAAAGTGGTCCAGCGGTCCACTACAGTGGACATGGTGTAAAATTTAAAATAAAACAAAACAAAACGTTAAAACTTTAAATTGTAGATTTTTTTTTAACCCAAAGGATGTGGGAAATCACATAAAAAAAAAAAATAAAAAAAAAAACATTCTTTGGTTCTCAGGAACAGTCATATTGACATAAAAGTTACATATGGATTAAAGGCAGATTTTAATTACCACATATTGTTATTGTACTTATCTAGAACAGAAATGGAGCATTTCAACTGTTAAGAATAGTCTAAACAACAGAAGTTTTCCCAAAGTTTTGTCAAGTAAAAAGTTGCATTTCAGACTTCATCCTTTCCCTTGAACTTACAGCGCAGAAGTTCCTCAAAACCCCAAACTGCACCCCTTTTCTCATGAATATCAAATGACCCCATCATATTCATGTTCAACTTTTCAGAATCCAGCGACTGTTTCCCCTTTCTCCGGCTCGCAAAAACATCCCTTGTCTGTAATCGTGTAGTAGAACAAGCCGGCTTGTCAAATCCCCATGTGTTGGAATGGCTGATTTGGGTTGATGGTTCTATTAAAAGCAGTTTTCCAGAGCCGCTGAGTGACAGCTTTCTGCCAGGCTGGCTCGTGTAGAGGGTAAATATTGCAGGAGGCCGGAGTCTCAGGAGCATGTGTGGTCGAGAGCTGTGATCTCTGATCTCGGGGAAAGCACACAGCAGGACGTGATCGCTCAGTCCGACACTCGACACTCGCTCTGCAACCTCCAGACTCTCCGGCTCAGCTTTGAATGTCAGGAACATACTCCAGGCTCCCGTTCAGAGCCGCACATCACAGCTTTTAGCTCAAACAACTGCTTGTTGCTGATCACTCAAGTCTCACTGGGCTGCAGGTGAAAGTTTCCACCGGCATGTAGTGATGGTGCGGTGTTGCGAGCGCATATTCTGGGGCTTCGCAAAGCAGATTGTGGCTGAATACTGATTAATAAACGTTGGGCAGTTCCTAAGCATGATATGCATCAGTTGTTTCTGAGGGATGAGTAGCCTATATGCTGATATTCATTCAATCATTTATTTTCCTTCAGCTTAGTTCCTTTATTAATCAGGGGTCACCACAGCAGAATGACCCGTCAACTTATTTATCACATGTTCTATGCAGCAGAAGCCCTGCCAGCCATAACCCAGTAATGGGAAAAATTTACGCACTCTGACATTCACACACATACACTACGGCCAGTTTAGTTTATTAAATTCACCTATAGCGAATGTCTTTGGACTGTGGGGGAAATCGGAGCACACGGACGAAAACCGACTCGAACACAGGGAGAACATGCAAACTCCACACCGAAATGCCAACTGACCCAGATGGTGCTTGAACCAAAAAACTAACCACACTGACCCACCTAGCCGGCTTATGCTGACATTGTCAGATTGTTTTGCGTCATACATGTTTTTTTTCAGCAGGGCAAAGATTGAAAAAAATAATAATTGTAATGAGCTGTAAAGACTCACTTTGGTTTTAGGATTAGATTTGAGAGTTTTATCCAAAGTCTATTTATAATTTTGGCCTTGATTGTACCATAAATAAGCAAGTATAGTTACACTTACAATACAGAACACATAGATATTGTTGGGAAGTGTATTTACAAGCATAATCAAACTATGAAGAATATATTTATAAAAGTATTTCTTCATGTTTGTTAATGTTAGTTATTCGTTGTTGGTTCATGTTAACTCATGGTGCATTAACTCATGTAAACAATCACAGTGTTTGCTTTTATTAATAGATTGAAAATGTTGATTAACACTGAAAAAAATATTTAAACAAGATTTCTTGGATTTACAAAAAAAAATAATAAAGGGTAAGTGGTTATAAGCAATTTATTTGGGCTGAATTTAAACAAATAAAGTTTTGTTTTTAAGAATTGAATTTGTTTAAATTCAACCCATGTGAATTGTTTGCAACAATTTTGGAGAAATCTTTTTTTTGTGTGTGTATAAGTATTTTTTTATTGTTTGTTCATGCTAGATATTAAAATTAGTTTTATTGTTTTAATTGTAATTTGTTTGTTATTATTTGGCAAAATTATTATGAAGTAAAAAAAAGTATTGAAGAATGTTCATAAGAAATTAATATTTTTTATTTATTTGTGAAATGTACCAATTCAAGCAAAAACTATTTCAAATGCTATCCTGAATTATATGATAATACTACAACTAATAATAAAACTGCAAATAGAAGAAATTATAAAATAAACTTTGGAAGAAAATATTCAAAATAATATTTATAATTTATAAATACACTATAAATAATTTAATAAGCATTAGCAAACAGTTAATTAATCATTTGTTGAGCATTAACTGTATTAAAAGACATTAGTAAGCAGTTGATATACAAGTAAAGCTACAAATGCTGTATTATTGACATATTGACTTATAAATGATGTATATATTATTGTATAAGTCAAGAATACAGCATTTGTAGCTGTATTTATAAACTGCTTACAAATGTCTTATAATGTAGAGGTAATGCTTTATAAATAATTAATTAACTTTTTGCTAATGCTTAATTATTCATAGTTTGCTGCTATAGTGTTACCCATATATTACATTTTGTAATGATTTATAATGTGCAGTTATTATAGTGTTACCAATATAATATATTTTGTATTGATTTCTAGTGTGCAGTTATTATAAGGCTACCGATGTATTACATTTTGTAACAATTCATCTTAAAAAAATACCAACCCAAGCTCATTCTGAAAACGTAGCCCCGCGATTTACGTGGCCGGAGGTACATGGCTGCATTTAGTTTTTTCAAGCAAACTCTACGGGGCGGTGTTGACGCTGCTCCTCTTCGCACTCGCCGGCTGACGGCTCACCTCTGTGTGGAGGGCTTTCTTGCTGCAACCAGTTTGTCCGGTTAGCTCGTCGAGTTTTGTAGGCGGAGCGGAGGCCCGGAGGTGAGCCGGCCACAACGACCGAGTTCGAGTCCGGGGAAGAGCGGTTCCAAAAATTAGGTGAGACGAAAAACAGAATCCAATAAATAAAGCGAACGAGTTCATAACGGGGCAAGAATACGGTGAAATTGAAAACGCGGTCAAAATTGGACAACAGCTTTTCTTTTTTTTGGACAACTTTTGTAAACCGTTGCTTGGGTTTAGGGAAGGAGGAGGGTGGGTCGGCTGATTGGCCAGCCGCCCAGTCAACAATCGTTCAGTCATTCAGTCAGACAGACGGTTGTTCGACAGCGGCCTCTGGCAGCTTTACGCGAGAACAGCGCCAGCGCAAACGGCGCTCACGAGAGGCGTTCGAGATGCCAAAAAGCGCACACAGCGGCCTTTTGCGGATTCGCGAAAACAAAAACTGCACAAATATGTACCTCCCGGGACGTATTTTGCTGTCTCCAGAAACATCCGCAGGGCTATGTTTCCAGAATGAGCCTGAGTTGAAAAATACTATGCTTTGGATCCAAAAAAGCTGCCTTGTTATAGAGACATCTTTATAAAAAACATTTTTTTAAATCTTGCAAACCCTTTTGAACTTGTATGTGTAACTAACAAAAAGCAATTGTACAAAATAAATGAATAAAAATGGATATATGCTAAAGGCACTTTTAAGAATATACACATACACACACTTACAAACAAGCACGTCACCAAAAAGCCTTAAATAGACCAGCTAAAAAATTAATATCACTTGGGGTGCTGCAGTTAAACTGCTCTAGTGAAAAATGAGGAGTGCGATTTAGGCCCAGCAAAAGACAGAGAACATTATATTTACCAGATTAAAAAGACACTAACAGCAGCTGAACTGATACTAAGACTGACATAAAAATAGGCTGGGAATTACTGCCGAATTTCAGCATTTTTGCATCATTTGCTGCTGCTGGCCTTCTCATAAGACAAAGAGCTTTCATAGCATGACGATGGTGGCATTGACAAGCTGCCTGTGCCGCTGTGAAGAACGTCTCACTTTAAGCCTTTTTAAAGGATAAATAAAAGTGGAGAGGAGCGTCAGAATTACACAACGAGTTCAAATGTAAACAAGGCGCACGAGGTGAGAGAGAAAGACAAAGAGCCCGAGTGAAGCATTGCAAATGTATTTCTCCTCCACCCCTATTTTGATGCCCGTTTTTTGAGCATATAAATATTTGATGAAATGGGCCGAAACCGAAGCCATATAACATTCCTGCATTCCTGATGCTCGCTACCCCCGTAAGCCATAAACATTAAAGGCATGATTGAGTGCATTAAAATGAACTCATTGGAACAGCGCATTGATTACTTGATGGAGAGTCCCACTACTCGAATACAATAAATAGGGCCAGCAGAATATTGCCTATTGCGTTTGCATATGGGAAAGGACGGGCTGTGGTATTTTGGCGGACGTTTAGGTATAAGCCGTATGCTTTTTCTCCCCCCAGCGTAGGCCCAGGCATCATGCTTTGTCCCCTCAAATCTATCTTTTTAAATGATGTGTACATTCGGTCTCAGTGGGAAGTTAATTAGGTCCAGAGATTGCTTCAGGTATTGTTCAGGTAATTTAAAATGTCAGAAAACGCAGGATGCCTGCTCTGACCCAAGCGCTCTCGCTACCTCTGCGATATCTGGAGCTAGCTAATTATTTTTCCTTCTTTTGGTCGGCGGATTTGCTGGTAGAAAGAGAACAAGAAAAGGAATAATAATTGGAAATATTAATGAGGTGGGTTTGTTGGACCCAAAAGACTTTTGTAATATTTCAACTGCCAGTGGAATGTTTGCACTCGTGGTGAACCTCCAGATATTTCGGCTAGAATTAACTGCGGTCGGTGTAAAAGTGTCACCGCTACAATAGTCATCAATTCAAGTGTCACTTGTGGAGAGTACAGATGTTGTTGCAATGCTTCATCCAAAAATGAACATTCTGACTCTCTGTGGGCTGGTATTTCGTTAGTGGAACAAAATGAAAGAACCATCAGTGACACAGGGCAGTTCATGACAGTTTATATTGACCAGGCTCTAATATATTCCTTATATTCAACTTATGTATACTAGATCAAAAATCAACGGACTTCAGAAAACTTGAATTACTCTGAAAAAAATTTGTTATTTACTGTAACATTAGCCATGGTTTGTGATACACAGATGACGAGATAGACGGTGAAAGGTTTAATGAAAGTACATTTGTTGCCATTTACAGTGGTTTTCTATATTCATAGCTATAGTTTTTTTTTATTAATAAAACAATTTGACACCACAAAGTTTAAAAATAAAAAAAATTGGTAACACTTTATTTTGATGGCCCATTTGTGTATTAGTGGACTGTCTTCTTAATATCTGTTGGTACTGCTCCTTCAACAGATATTTAACTGACTAAAAGAAACTTTGCAAGTACATGTCAACTTACACTAACCCTAACTCTAACCTAACAGTCTACTTATAATCTAATGAGCACTAGCTGGCATAGATGCAATGTCACTTAAATTCAACAAACAGACCATCAAAATAAAGTGTGACCATTAATTAGTGTATTAATAACACTTTAGTTTAAGCTAAATGTAACCAACAAGAACTTATGAGTTGCTAATAACCCAGGCTCATTCTGAAAACGTATCGCTATATACATTTCTGGAGAGTGCCAAATTTGTCCCAGGAGGTGTTTTTTTTTTTTTTTTTTTTTTTTAGTCAGTTTTTGCAGCTTTTGTCTGCTAGAGGCCGCTGTGTACATTTTTTGAGATATCAAATTTCTTTTGCAAGTGCCATTCACGCCTGCTCTATTCGTGTAAATCAACCAGAGGCTGCTGTTGACTGACTGACTGACCAATCAACTGACCCATCCTCCTCCTTCTCTAAACCCAACCAAAAGTGTTTTCAAAAACACAGACTGACCCACCCACCCTGTGATGGGATATTGCACCTCTGACAACTGAGTTATTCACAGTTCTACTGGCGGACAAATGTAGACATTGATCTTCAAACTTCTCTAATGACATTTGTTAAGCAGTCAGTGCCATCAAACTTTCCTTCAGTTATGTTGTAGTCAGTAGAACTGATCAGGAACACAGTATAAAATTAAGATATCTTTGCACATTCACATCAATAAGAATCACACCATATAAACAATGATCAAACAGTGATTACAAAGGAACAAATATACACATTATAATAAACAAACTAAATAGTTAAACTAGACATACACAAGACTTGTCACTCGTATACTTTTAAATGGGGAAAAGTATAATTGTCAATATGGCCAATGAAGCCCCGCCTTCTAGTACAGGACACAATCAGCGATCACTATATGGCGAATAAAGCCCACCTTCTAGTACAGAAGCCAAGCAGATATCAATATAGATTGACACTTTTCGAGTTTTTTTGCTATAGTTACAACACCCTTTCCCCTAACACACACACACACACACACGCACACACACACACACACACACATGACTGTCACAAGATGACAAATGACTGGGCAAGTGTTGTTTTTGCATTTCAGCGGGTTTTGGATAGTTTTTAGAATCAGTCAGCTACATCTGGCAACACTGGGCTCGGACCAGACTTGAGTTTCTGCAGATTTTGTGTGATACAAAAATTTAGAAATGAAACTAAATAGACAGTTGCTCTTTCATTTTTTTGGGAGGGTATTCATAATATGAAATGTAGGGGGCGAAGCAGTGGTGCAGTAGGTAGTGCTGTCGCCTCACAGCAAGAAGGTCGTTGGGTCGCTGGTTCGATCCTCGGCTCAGTTGCCGTTTCTGTGTGGAATTTGCATGTTCTCCCTGCTTTCACGTGGGTTTCCTCCGGGTGCTCCGGTTTCCCCCACAGTCCAAAGACATGCGGTGCAGGTGAATTGGGTAGGCTAAATTGTCCGTAGTGTATGAGTGTGTGTGTGGATGTTTCCCAGAGATGGATTGTGCCTGGAAGGGCATCCGCTGCGTAAAGACTTGCTGGATAAGTTGGCGGTTCATTCCGCTGTGGAGACCCTGGATTAATGAAGGGACTAAGCCAACAAGAAAATGAATGAATGAATATAAAATGTATTCATTTACTTGGCAAGTAGTTTTGGAGCATTTGATGTTTCCCCATTCAAACAGAATGCCCAAGCATACTGCCTAAGAGGCATTTTAAAGATGGCCACCGAGTGAAATTACTTGCCATAAAGGGGCTTTATACTCTCGGCTCGAAAGATTAATATTACTCCGCGATCGCGGCATGACCTTATATGAAAGGTGTAAATGTTCATTCAGTGATTGTCATGTTATTACTCACATTTGGTGCACGAACGCACACCATGTAGCAAGAAAGAAAGCGCATTGTGATCTGGCACCTGCATCCGTTATGGGAAGTTGCACCACCTATAACAGTCTGTGTAAAACCCACTGATTATTTTCAGTTCCTAGTGAGCTTTCTGACACACCCACTTCCCTAAACCCAAGCAACAGTGTTTCAAAAAGCAATCCAGAAAAAGAAAAGTCTTCGTGGCAACCTGATTTTTACTGCGTTTTCAGATTTTATTACATTCTAACCGTGTTATTTACTTGTTCATTTTATTTTTTGGCTTTTCTCACTTTACCCACTTTCTGGAACTATTCTTTGCCAGACTCAAACCCTATTGTCACGGTCAACTCCTCTCTGCATCTCAAGTCCACCGAGGTGCAGGATGAGCCACTTGACTAACTGGTAACAGCCAGAAAGCCGTCCACCAGGAGGTAATAAGTGTGAAAAAGTGTCATCGCCCCTAGCGTTTGTTTTAAAGACTTGATGTAGCAAAACATACTTCTGGCTACAGAATTCACAATCTCCAAACATATATATGGGGGACGTTTTCAGAATGAGCCTATGTTGGTTGTTATTGTATGTTTATGTCATGACTTTACTTGGAGGGGCACGTTATCATTAACATTAATGTTTACTTTACATATTACAACATCATTATTCATCTACTGTTATTTTAAAGTGTAACAGAAAAAAGTCTAAATGGTCCACATTTACCCTGAAGTTAAATATCCAACACAATCTCATGGCAATTCCTAACTTTTTTGTTTATGTATCTCATTCATACATTTTAGTATGATTTCGTCACCTTAAAGTTATAAGGCTCTATCTGCGTTCTGAATGATTTTGAGATATTGAACTTTAAAGTTTTTGCACTCCATAGCAGACAGTACATGTGTAACGTTTTTTTTATTTTTTATAAAAAGTCTTAAAATGTAAACAGCTTATAAAAAATATCCCATAATGTAACTAAGATGTCATTTAATAAGAATATGTCAATAACTCAATAATTTTGCAAAAAAAATGTCAAATAGAACCTTACAATTCTAAGGTGACAATTTGCTCACCACTGAATGAGGGGTAGGTTTCAGGGTGGGGTTTTGGAGATTGTGCTGATATATTAGCATACTGTATATACCCACCCCTCATATAAAACTGTTGCATACATGTATTCATGATTGCTGTAGTTATTATACTTTGTGTAGGAGTAGATGCGCAGAATGAACTGTGCTGAAAGAGCTGCTGGGTCTTTGAAAGAGTCCAGTGCCTCAGGCTCATCCTCCAGCCACAGTTTCATGTCTGCTTCTGCTGAAGACACACTGAACAGGCACCTTCCCATGGACACAGGCCAGAACCTTGATAATTACCTGAGAGACACAATGTAAATCAGCACCACCAAAGAAAACTAAACTGTGTTCTTGTTGAGTAAAGAACACAAGTCCATGTAGTGCGAATAGTATGTAGCTACTGATAAAGAGACATAAAAAAGAAAAGAAAATGTCCCTTTAAAGCTAAAGCTGACCAAAAAATTGATAACAGACCTTTGTGAAGCAGGTCTTTCAGTATTTTCAAAATGACCTTACCACGGACAGTTCTTTTGGTATCTACTGGTAACTGACATGAGTTTTTGTAGTGGATGTTGGGATAAAGTCTGCATAAAATAATAATGTACAACGTTTATTTTATTTGGACACATTGTTACAGAAGTATTAAGGTAAACCAATCCATGTAAGTTATTACATACAAAAAAATGTGTTTATTTGGTAATCTTTAATCAAAAATCCAAAAATTTACTTCAGCTCTGGAATGACTGTGCTTCTCTGAAGATGTCAGTTTAAGGACTTACATGAAATATGCCACACCTTTCTAGAAGAAAGGCCGTGCTGTTTTCAAGCTTGGCTAAATATTATGGATCATTCATTCATACGTTTTACTTTGGCTTAGTCACTGTTTTAGAAGTTGCCACAGCGAAATGAACCACCAACTATTCCAACATATGTTTTACACAGCTTATGCCCTTCCAATTGCTACGGCCAATTTAGTTTATTCAATTTACCTATAGCGCATGCCTTTGGATTATGGGGGAAACTGCACGCAAACACAGGGAGAACATGCAAACTCCACATAGAAACACTTCCTGGTCCAGCCTGGACTTAAACCATTGACCTTCTTGCTGTGAGGTGACAGTGCTAACCACCGAGCAACCGTGCCACCCCATTATGGATTAATAGATTATATTTGATATAAAATAACCGTGGTGTTTTAAAAACGTTACTTTATATTGCAAAATGATGTGTTTGGTAATTGACAATACAAGTTAAATTGTTCTGCCATCAGATAGTACCAAGAGAATGCTTAAAGGTTATACTGTAAATCACTTTCCTCAGCAGACATTCAAACTAATTTCTTTCTATTGTAAGATTTATCGGTAACACTTTAGATGGTCACACTTTATTTTGATGGTCCGTTTGTTGAATTTAAGTTACATTGCAACTAATTCTCATTGAATTATAAGTAGACTGTAAGGTTGGGGTTATGGTTGGAATTAGGATTAGTGTAAATTGACAAGTACTTGCAAAGTTTCTTATGGCCCGTTTCCACTGAGTGGTACAGTACAGTATGGTATGGGTCACCTTTATCAGACTTGTGTTTCCACTGCCAATAGGGTTACCAATGGTACCCTATTGGTGAGCGTGGTGTACGACAGAAAGTTTCAGTCGACATCATTCTCACTCAAGAATATGTCAAAGTAAAGTTATAAGGGTCGTTTACATATCATATGAGAAACATTTCTCACAAAACAGATGCTTTATACACATAAACACTTGTGTATAAATGTTCATTACTAATCTTTCTTTGAACATGATTTGATGATAACTGCAGATCAATGTCTGCAATTATATAAAATAAAATAACAAATGCAACATATAAGACATATGTTACCATTTACACTAAAACTACACACAGCATACATTTAGTCCTTATATGGGTATAAAAACAACAAGCAACATACAGCCCACAGTCAGTGCAAACTTCTCATCTGTGTCTTTAATCTTCACCAGCACATGTAACCTAGAAAATAATAGAAAATAATTCCATCATTCTGAGTTCATAATAGTCCAAAAGGTGACGATAATAATCAAATATGACAGCTCGTTCTCAGTTTAGGTTGCTGAGGCAATCATTTGCTCCTTTGTTTTGTTCGGCTTCTTGTATGTTTTTTCACACATCACTCTTGCGTTTATCCATTTCTGAAAGGATCGGATGTCAGATGCACTTTAATAATTAAAGTGTAATAAAGTGTAATAAATTATGCGCACGTTATTATCATCATCTCAAGAATTTCATTCTTTTAAATATACGTAGATGCACAACGATCGCACAAGAGAAAGCGAAACTGCTCGCACTTTAGACGCTGTTGTAAACAACTATAGGGCACAGGGTAGTTATGCTCTTTTTGGCTTTGTGGCTGCTCATCAAGGTGACGGCAAGGTTTGTTTAAGCTCGGGTTGACCATGGCTCGTTATTATATGTACATATTATTATGGTGTAATGTCTTGGCCGTATTTTTAAAAATGACGCTTCCTTTGTTTTCATTCTCTTGACTCTTGGCTCCACCTTTTGGTAGCATTTTGTTGCGCTAGGTGCCCTTCCGAAATGGTAGGCCTACCCAAAAAGTGGGACGGTAAAGTTCACTTTTAGGTACTTTTTAACAGGCGAAATGGCTGGTTCCACTCAGTGGAAATGGGCCTTTATAGTTAGTTAAATTTCTGTTGAAGGAGCAGTATCAATAGAT
This sequence comes from Danio rerio, assembly GCF_052040795.2. Taxonomy (NCBI): domain Eukaryota; kingdom Metazoa; phylum Chordata; class Actinopteri; order Cypriniformes; family Danionidae; genus Danio; species Danio rerio. The sequence continues at coordinate 38,893,759 of NC_141021.1, forward strand.
ATTAAGCAGGCAGTCTATTAATATTCAAATGGACCATCAAAATAAAGTGTAATCACATTAATGAACAAACATGTACTAAGTAATTAAGGTAGTCATTACCACATATTGCAGTTCAAGTTAGTTAATGATTAGCACATGCGTTAATAAATCATGAGTTTATCATTATTAATGTTTTGTTTACATATTAGTTTATCATTATTCATGTCCTGTTATTGTAGTGTTACTGACATTTCTTTTGTTGTACTAGTTATCCTATGATTATTTATTTAATAATTTAGACTTTGTTACAGTATTTTGCCACTCTGATGTATTGTGAAATAGGCAAACCAAACCTGTTTTTTTTTCATGTGTCACAACAACAACAACAACAACAACAACAACAACAACTACTACTACTACTATTACTACCACTACTACAACTACTACCAATAATGCTTTCATCTGGAGTAATTTCATGTGCAAGTAATATGTGATTAACTAACTTGCATATTTGCTCAATTATTGAATATGAATCCAGCTATCAAAGCTGGAAATATTAACATTGTCTTAATAACTGTTACGCATAAATGTTTCACCATGTTGGTACTTTGTTCTGAATTATTTACCCACTGTGTGGAGTAATGCACATTAAGATATTAACCAAATGATCACAAACAAAACTACTTATCTGTCCATCATCCTGACCGCAACTGACCACAAGTGCAGCATTTTAAGACTCTACACTGTGGCTTCACAAAGGCTGCCTATTTACTGTAACAAAACCCACTTGATCTTACAGTGCATAATAAGTGGATGCCATTACTACAGGCTCCTCATTTAACCCTGTTTTAGAGAGATTCAATCGCCATAACAAACAAAAGAGAAGCAGGTGTTTAACTCGCTCATTGTCTTCAGTGTTTAGTGAAGGGAATACCTATTCAACAGACACATTTTTGATCTGCAGGAGAAAACGGCGACGATTCTTTTATATTCAAATGAGAACATTATCATAAGACGCCCGGCAATAGCGAAGTCCCCTTCTGTTAGTGTCTCATTTGAATAGCTTATATCTTCAAGACAACTCTTCAGGAGTTCATTTGGGCTTTCGTCCCCAGCACGGGACACCTCTGTAGTTGGGAAGTGTCACACATCCAGTGCTGTAATTCATCATGAAAGGGGCCTGTTCAAAAGATGAGCGAAATAGCTGTCAATGAGAGATGTAAACACGCAAGATTAATTAGGTTAAGTAGACGCTTACTTGAGAGGCGAATCACGTCACTGGTCAAATTCAGTGGAGATTAAAATTAGAAAACTAACTACAACTTCATAAATGTTTAGCTCACTACTTAGTCTTATTGAAGTGTTTTGATTTCTTTGTTTACATATACTCTGAAAACCTAAATGAGATTTTATATTAATAACACTTTCAGATTTCTCCCAATTATTGGTATTCTGGGACTAGGGGGTACATTCCTTGGTAATTATCAGACAACCTCTGTTTAAGTGGCCAATCTTTTCAGTTTTCATTGACTTTGGAAGATGGTGAGAACCCTCCTAGAGTAGATTGATGAGGATTCCTCATTTATGTATTATTTTATTTATTTAGACATTGTGACATGCATACTGTCACAATCACCAGCGAACTCTAACCACCAGAGGTCACTGGAAAACATTCTCACTCGCAGAACTACAAATCTGTTTGTTAATGGACTTCAACTTCAACCATGCTCTTCGCCCACACACACCTGCTCCCTCATTTAGACTGATTACACTCGCACCACCTGAAGATTGTCAAAGACTGATTACACACATGATTTAAGCAGCATACACACTCATTCACATTGCCGAGTCTTGTTATCTGCCACAATGACATTACAATGCGGTTTCCTAGCCTTGTTTTCCCGTGTACTTACCTAGCCTTGTTTATTAAGTTATCCCTGTCGGCCGCCTGCCTTTCGACCTCTCGCTTGTTACTTCGACCCTGATTCTGGACTGCCTTTATATATCTGTTTAGCTGTTGCTGTCTCTACGTAAGCGTTTCTATTTGTTTCCTGTTTTCTCTGTTTTTGACCTTGGACTGTTTATCGTGATTTTGACCCTTTGCTGCCTGCCCTGAACCGTTTGCCTGTTTTTGGATTACGCTTCTGGATTGTCTACTACACTGTTTATGCTGGTTTTTGATCCCTGCCTGTCTGACCATTCTGATAATAAATCTGCATTTGGAACTACCCCGGTTTGCATAGCATCCTTACGCAACTGAATACTCAGCCAAGTTCCAGCGGCTTTATTGCTCATGGATGCAGCTATTCAGTTAGTACGTCTGCAGCAAGGTAAGCGTTCCCTCGAGGACCATATTAAAGACTAGCTGGACATTGCAAATCTCTGTAACTACCCAGACTTTGCATTGTTGTGGTTTAAATGAACCACTTAAAACCAGCCTCATCCATGGTGGTCCTTGAGGTTCGCTATGTCAGTTTTTGGACTTTGCTCTGCTAACTGCTGGCTCCCCCTTCACTGTTGGGGAGATGGAGGATTTGCATAGTATCCTTACGCAACACATACAAAGATTTGAAAGAATTCATACAACATTCTGCGACTGAATCCTGTTGAAACTGAGATGTTTCCCTCAATAGTGTAAGCTTGAATAGGCAAGTGTTTGAGGGTCTGTCATCATATATGTGCTTATAATGTGATGAAGCCTTGGCTGTGTTAGTTGGCATTTCTGTGAGTAGTTTGCATGTTGTCCCCATTTTTGTGTGGGGTGGTCAGGTTTTCCCCATAAATCTAAAGACTTTCGATACATTTGAATAGGGTAGGCTAAACTGTCTGTAGTGTATGTGTGTGAATGAGAGTGTATAGGTGTTTCAAAGCGATGGGTTAAAAAGGCATACGCTGCGTAAAACATCCTGGATAAGTTGGCAGTTCATTCAAAATTAATGAGTTAATATTAATATATGCGTAATCTATTCAGATATCCGTCAATTATGTCAACACTGCAGCTAGAATTGTTTGCCAGACACACAAGCCACTTTTCAACAGTCTGACTGTTCTAAGAACAATCAGGTGCCGTTCCAGTTATATTTCTATATGAGCATGGAATGGAGCAGCACAATTACAAACCATTCTTGGCCTAGATTTCTAAGCATAGTTAAACAACCATGCTGAACAGTGCTGTGGTGCTTTTCCGAATACCATAGTTGGCCAATTCAGATTGTAAACTTACAATTTATATTGTAAATTCCTTCATTACAAGTACAGTTCATGGATTTGGTGTATTATTTTTTTAAAAATTAAAAATTAATGCCTGTTTTTACCAAAACTAATATTGGTTTAAAAATAAAAGTGTATGCGTGTGCATGTAAAATGCTATTATTTGTACAAAACAAAAAAAAACAAAAAAAAATATATATATATATATATATATATAACAATCTTATGCAAATTTTCTCTGAATAAGTTGTTACTCCAACCCGCTTTAGAGTGTCATCATGGACATTTTACTTTATAACTAACGTAGTTCAATTGACGAACATGCAACAGAAAAAATATGGCTTTGGGAAACATTTGTCACTACATCGTTCATTTCCCAAATGATGTATCGTACTATGATAGTTCAGCATGTCCTTGTTTGGGAAACGCATCCCTGGACTGGTATGGCATACAGTATGTGTGCATGTTATTGCCGCTTTTTTTGCTGGCTGCCAGGTTCTCCATAGCTGGCTAGGCATAAATGCGCTATGTATGTATGTATGTATGTATGTATGTATGTATGTATTTATTTAGATTTTTTAATTTGTTATTGAACAAACATCTGAGTAAGCATCAGAAAAAGGAGTCCCCAAAACAGAAATATTCAATCCAACAGACACATTTGTATGACATTCCAGATATTCTTCAGACAGCCTCATTATCAGCGAAACAAGGGAAAATTAAGTGAAGTTTATTCATAAACTAATTTCGAGAGGAGCACGTGATTATGATTGAACACGGCTGGTTCTGCATTAGCATGCATGATCCACCAATCAGGCCATTCCTAACCCACTATAAAGAGCCAGGGTTTTTTCACTACAGTCATCTTCGATTTGAAGAATCCCCCCTTCCACCCCTACCTTTTTACCTTTCCCTCCATAGGGCAGCACGGTGGCCCGTTGACTAGCACTGTCGCCTCACAGTAAGAACGTCACCGGTTCTAGTCCTTTAACAGGCTGGTGGTCGTTTCTGTGTGTAGTTTGCATGTTCTTTCCGTGCTTGCGTGGGTTTCCCCCGGGTCCTCCAGTTTCCTCCCACATTCCAAAAACATGCACAACAAGTAAATTGATAAATCTAAATTTGCAATACAGGTAATCTCATAATGCAGCATATCTTTTAATAGCATTCAATTTTTAGTCATCAGCTCTTATCAAAGGGGGAGTTGTGGAGATCTACCTGAGCTCAAGGCTCCCCTCTCTTCCTCCAAACGGGAGGGAGCCCAGGGCTCAAGAACCTTCGAGCTCAGGGCTCTCTCCCGGGAAAGCATGCCAAACTTGCTTATAATCAATCATCAGCTAAGAGTGAACTCTTGAAACCATATCCAGGCTGACTAGTTCGGATTGGCTTAGAATGAGATGGTTAAGCAGAGAAAACCATCCGGCTTGATTGTGAAAAAGTGGCTATACAATGTCTTGTCATTTAAGAGAATTGAATGTCCACTCTGCAGTGGTCAAAACTTCTATAGCAGAAAGAATCAAAAGGCAACATTGACACTTGCTAAGGAGCATGTTGTGTGGAAAAAGAACTGGTCCAAAATTAACTTTAGTGATGAAAACCAGGTTTAATTATTTTGGTTCTGATGGAAAACGTGTTCACCGTCAAACTGAGGAAAGACAGAACCCAAAATGTGTGCAGAGGAGAAAAGTGGAGGAGAAAGTATTAAGGTTTAAAGTGACTAAAATTTCAGCAGCAATCTTTCTTGGTGCTACAATAATTAATATCCTCTAAAAAAATACATTTTGATAAAGTCCTTTGGTTATTTTATGGTATAGACATAACTAGAATGACAAGGTGAAAACAAACCGGCCATTGAGCCCACTTTCTCCAGACATGAAGTAAAAAAAAAAAAAAGCTTCATCCTGTGTCAGACATTTCAGAATGGGGCAGATCTGTGAGCAGTCTTCTTGTGGCACCTGTGGCAGTCTCTATGAGCGTGTGCGTTGCAGACAGACAGAGAAGCCGCCCCCGATTAGAGATGGAGACCAAAAGAGGATCAGACGCAAACATGTCAGCATCTTTTAATGTGTGTATCAAGTCTTTCAGGCATCTCAAGAAAGCCAAACAAAGCAGAAATGACAAGCTGGTGTTTGGCAACTCAGAGAGAGAGAGAGTGTGGAGGCAGGGATGGGGGCTTTAGAGAAAACTTTTATTTCTCCAATCATTCTCCGCAGGGAATACATTTACTCCAGTGTCGTCTTCCCAGTGAATTACAATTAACCTGTCTTTCTTTCACTTCTTTTGCTCGTACATTCCCTCCTCCTTGCTGTACGACAGGGGACTCGTTGAAGTGTTTCCGTACAACCATTTGGTAATTTCATTTAAAGGCTATAATTAATGCACATGATTTAAAATCACTAATTATAGTTAAACGACTGCTGCATCTTCACAGGGTGTCTGACATGAGTAGTTGACCTGCAGATTGATCATCCAATCAGCGCAATGAGAAGCTGAGAGAAAAACTCGTGTGAACAAAATGAGCTGCTGCATTAAATGTCTGTGCATAGATACACTTTACTGATTTAATACATACTTTGTCTATAAAATTTACAGTATGTTTGCAAAAGAATTATTAATGTGAATGCTTATGTGCACATTTAGGTTTGTTAAAAATGTTTGCAAATAGCACCATATGAATTTAAAAAGAGGTATAACTCAAATATACGGTGCATCCAAAAAGTGTTCATAGCGCTTCACCTTTTCTACTTTGTTTATGTTACAGCCTTGTTTTAAAATGGATTAAATTCTGTATTTCTTCAAAATTCTACACACAATTCCCTATAATGAGAATGTGAAAAAAAGATTTTTTGAAACTGTTGCAAATTTATTAAAAATAAAAAACCTGAAAAATCACATGTACATAAGTATTCACAACCTTTGCTCAACACTATGTTGATGCACCTTTGGCAATCACAGCCTCAAGTCTTTTTGAATATGATGCCACAAGCTTGGCACACCTGTCTATGGGAATTTTTGCCCATTCCTCTTTGCAGTACCTCTCAAGCTCCATCAGGTTGGATGGGAAGCATCGGTGTACAGCCATTTCCAGATCTCTCCAGAGAGGTTCAATAGGATTTAGTCTGGGCTCTGGCTGGGCCACTCAAGGACACTCACTGAGTTGTTGTGAAGCCACTCTATTGATATTTTGGTGGTGTGCTTTTGGTCATTGTCCTGCTGTAAGATGAACAATCGCCCCAGTCTGAGGTCAAGAGCACTCTGAAGCAGGTTTTTATTCAGGATGTCTCAGTACATTTCTGCATTCATCTTTCCCTCTATCCTGACTAGTCTTCTAGTTCCTGCTACTGTAAAACATCACCACAGCATGATGCTGCCTGGTGATGAGCGGTGCCTGTTTTTCTAATAGAGTAATAATAATGTTTTTTTTTACATATTTTTTTCTGAAATCAGATGATTTTTTTAAAATAATAATAATTCATTCCTTTTCTTGTCAGCTTAGTCCCTTTATTAATCCAGGGTCGCCACAGCAGAATGAATCGCCAACTTATCCAGCAAGTTTTTACGCAGCGGATGCCCTTCCAGCCGCAACCCATCTCTGGGAAACATCCACACACTCATATACTATGGACAATTTAGCCTACCCAATTCACCTGTATCACATGTCTTTGGACTGTTGGGGAAACCGGAGCACCCGGAGGAAACCCACGCGAAGGCAGGGAGAACATGCAAACTCCACACAGAAATGCCAACTGAACCGAGGTTCGAACCAGCGACCCAGCGACCTTCTTGCTGTGAGGGGACAGCACTACCTAATGCGCCACTGCCTCGCCATAATAATAATAATAATAATAACAATAATTATTATTTTGATTATTATTATTATTATTTAAAAAAAACATCTGATTTCAGGAAAAAATATGTAAAAAAAAAAAACGAATGTATATATACTAATATATAAATAATTGTTACTTCATTAAATCAAATAAACAAATAATTTAAAAAAATGCAATCAGATTAAAACATATTTAAAAATTAGCTGAAAATGTGCATGTATTGTTGCTGTTTCCTATATTTTCCTTCTTGACACCAACTTATTACACCTGTTCCCTTTTTCTCCTCAAATTCCTCAAATGGAGCTCACCTTATCAGCCTTGTCTGTGTGGTTGTGTCTCTGTGTGGCCTGTGTTGTGTCTGGTCTTCCTCTCCATCAGGAGGCGGTGGGTGTGATCCAGCCTCCTCCAGGGCAATGATGGAGGGGCGGGCAGGAGACTCACACCATATGGCTGACCGAAGCCCTGCAGCCTCCCCAGGGGCCACAAGCAGAGAGAGAGAGAGAGAGAGAGAGAGGAAACAAGACAGAAAAAAAACATACACACTCAATGACAACAGCAGTAAGGGTATTCCACATTTTCATTATGATGTGTTTTATGATTCTATGTGCATTTATTTACAGTGTCCTCTGCTGACATTTACACAAATGGTAAACATGAGTGAACGGCAATAATGTCTTTATTCTTGTACCTTTTGATTGTTTGATTAAAATAAAATAAAAAATAAAAAACTGAAGACACTTGTGATTATGTTTGGATGAAATTAAATTTTTTATTCTTCTTTTCTCCCCCGACTTTTCTAGTGATCTCAACTTACATCAATCATACTGACTGAAGTTAAACTCTGTATAAGTTATAAATTGATTAACTTATTCAAATGAGTTAAAGTAACAAAAACATTTGTTGTCATGACTTTGTGTCATATCATTTCTCACAGTGTTTAAACCCTTTTAAACATTGTAGATTTGTAGACTTTATAAGGCCAAGACCCTAATTCTCCAATTCTGCCATTCTCCACCTGTGATTGGTAGATTTTGGCCACCGGAATGTTTCTTTTAACGGTTTATTGGACACATGTACTCTTTCAGACTGATTTTTAATACATCAAGCTGACTGGAAGTTCTTCATTATTCCCCTAATGGAGGAACTGTGCATATTCAGTTATAACTGAAGGTATATCCACTTCCCACTTTTTTTAAGCTCAACAGCTCAAGAAGCTCCGTTTTTTGGTTTGTTTTGACTCAGTGAGTTTGGTGTGAAATAACAGTTCAAAAGTACTTCAACAATAAAATTTCAAAAAGATTTGTATTTTGATAAATAGCTGCCAGTGTTTAAAACTTGTCTTAAGATGTTTTTGATATACTTAAATATTTGATATTGATGGGGCTGCACGGTGGCTCTGTGGTTGGCACGGTCGCCTCACAGCAAAAAGGGAGCTGGTTTGAGTCCTGCCTGGGCCAGTTGGATTTTCTGTGTGGAGTTTGCATGTTATCGCGTGGGTTTCCTACGAGTGCTCCAGTTTCCCCTAGTCCATAGACATGTGCTATAGATTAATTGGGTAAAACAAAATTGGCGATAATTATTATTCAAAGATGATTCCTTGGATTTAATAATTTTTGTTTTTAAGTTGGTTATTTAACAATTGGTTGCAAACAATTTATTTGGGCTAAATTTAAACAAACTAAACAATTGAACATTACTAATTAAATTTGTTTAAATTGTTTGCAACAATTTTGCTTATTGCAATTTGAACGGTGTTTCACCAGCCTGTCTGACAACCTGTGCTGACCATCTGGCTCCCATTTTCTCACAGATCACTGGAACAGCACAAGGTTCCATCCTGCTTTAAGCGCTCCACTATCATCCCAATCCCGAAGAAGCCAAAGATCACAGGACTCAATGACTTTAGACCTGTTGCCTTAACATCTGTGGCCATGAAGTCATTCGAAAGACTGGTGCTAGCATATCTGAAGTACATCACTGGACCCCTGCTGGACCCCTGCAGTTTGCCTATAGAGAAAACCAGTCTGTGTATGATGCAGTCAACCTGGGACTGCATTATACCCTACAACATCTGGACAAACCAAGGAAATACGCAATGATTCTGTTTGTGGACTTCAGTTCTGCTTTTAACACCATCGTCCCATCACTGCTCGAGTACAAACTGACTCAGCTCTCTGTTCCTAGCTCTGTCTGTCAATGGACCACCAGCTTTCTGACAGATAGACAACAGCTAGTTAAAATGAGCAAAATCACATCCAACAGTTGTACCATCAACACTGCTGCCCCCCAGGGATGTGTTCTCTCTTCACTGCTCTTTTCCCTGTACACCAACGACTGCACCGCAAAAGACCCCTCTATCAAGCTCCTTAAGTTTGCAGATGACACTGTTATCGGCCTCATCTGGAATGATAACGAGTCTGCAAACAAACTGGAGGTGGAGCGGCTGGCTTTATGGTGCAGAAACAACAACCTGGAGTTGAAGACTCTCAAAAATTGGAGATGATAGTGGACTTCAGAAAAAAAAAACCTGCACTCCCCCACTCTCCATCATAAACAGCACTGTGGCTGCAGTAGAGTCATTCAGGTTCCTGGGCACCACCATCTCTCAGGATCTGAAGTGGGACATTCACATAGACTCCATCGTAAGGAAAGCCCAGCAGATACTGTACTTCCTACATCAGCTGAGGAAGTTCAACCTGCCACAGTAGCTGCTCGTACAGTTCTACTCAACTTTCATCCAATCCATCCTCTGCACTTCAATCACCGTCTGGTTCGGCTCAGCTGCCAAAACCGACCTTCGTAGACTACATCGAATAGTCCGGACTGCTGAACAAATCACTGGCACTACCCTTCCTACACTTCAAGAACTACATTCTTCCAGAGTGAGTTAAAGAGCTCGCAAAATCACTCTGGACACCTCGCACTCAGCACACTACCTGTTTGAACTAGTACCGTCTGGTCGGCGCTTCAGAGCACCAAGCACAAAAACAGCCAGACACAGGATAAGTTCAGGTGTCCATTTTGATGAATATAGTAAGCAAAAAAAAAAATACGAATGTACGATTACATAGCACCTATTGTGAAAGGGCGGGGCTATTGTGACGCAGACATGAAACCGCGAAATGAATGATCATGCATAGGTTGTAAATAACAATTTGTAATTTTTTCATCGCTCTCTCTTTTTCTCTCTCTCTCAATAAAATTATTTTCTCTCAAAAATATAAAATGTGAAGTTTACCCAGGATAAATGCATAAAAATAATAAAAGATACAATTTTCTGCCATAAAAAAACATTCTCTTGCGCACCCCTGGTGGTCAGACTGAGCACTCCAGTTAGGGAACCACTGGGTTAGGAGAATTGTGTGAAGAGTTTTGCAAAATTGACCTAAGTATTGAGAAATTAGTCCTAGCATTCGTAAAAAAACTGTGGGTTTTTTTTTTTTTTTTTTTTTTTTTAGGGGGTCCTGAGCTATTTGTTTTCTCCACATGATGTTGCCATTTTCCCCAGTGTTTCGGTTTGGGGTTAATTTGTGTTTAGCTGTGTCTTGTTAGACTAGCCTATTTATTTTAACCTCTTGTTTTCACTTGTCACTTGGTTTTTGAGTTTGATGTGCTCTCGCTGTTGCTGTAAGTCCTCCAGTCATTATCTTTCATCGATTATGTTTTGGCTAAAGTACGCTTTGCTCTTCTGAGAACTTTATGTTTGTTAACTGCTTAGCTTGTAGACTTCCCATGGTTTTGCCTGGCTGCTTTTTTGATGATTTTGGATTTCCTGAATAAACACCTTTTTTGATCTAGACCTTGTGCCTTGGCAATTGGGTTCATCAGCTCTCCCTGTGGTTAAACGGTTAAACACTGGTCTACTACACCAGAGACCTCGGGCTCATCACAGCTTCATTCGCTTGTGATCCAAATGGCCATTACAGGTACATTTAGGGCCCCTTAAGCATTTAGGAGGTGCTCAACAGGCGTCAGGCCATCCCACTGAATCCAGCTGTTCAGAGATGAGCCTCCTCGCCCCAAAATAAGCACCCTGACATTTTGAATATGCTTTCTGTGAGGCTTAGCAGCACACCAAATATTTGCATGCCTTTTGTCTCCAAAGGCAGAGGAGATAGAGGAGAGTCAACAGCGTCCTCCTCCTGAGATAGACACGTCTAAATGGAGCTCATAGCCCCACACCCCCGACGGGCCTCTCATCGCCACGTGAAGCTCACCTCCTGGAGGGACTAGTGATTGAGAGGAGCCCTCAGCCTAGCTCTTTTATCCTGGGAACCACAGTCTGACCCCCCTTCACTACTGCTGCCACTGCACTGGGAAAGAGAGAGAGATTGGGTGGGAAGAGAAACACATTGAATTATTTGATATAGATTTAAGGATTTCAGATTTAGTGAATTTTTATTATTATTATTATTATTATTATTATTATTATTATTATAATTATTATTATTTTTATTATTATTAATATTATTAATATTATTCATTCATTCATTTTTTCATTCATTTTATTTTCGGGTTAGTCCTTTCATTAATCTAGGGTCGCCACAGCGGAATGAACCGCCAACTTATCCAGCACGTTTTTACGCAGCAGATGCCCTTCTTGCTGCAACCCACCTCTGGGAAACATCCACGCACACTCATTCACACACATACAATTTAGCCTACCCAATTCACCTGTACCGCATGTCTTTAGACTGTGGGGGAAACCGGAGCACCTGGAGGAAACCCACGCAAACGCTGGGAGAACATTCAAACTCCACACAGAAACGCCAACTGACCCAGGCGAGGCTCGAACCAGTGACCTTCTTGCTGTGAGGCGATTTTACATTGAATACATTAATATAAATTAAACTTTATTTAATACAAATTGTTGTTTAACTGAAATAGTTGTTGGTGACAACAACAACAATAATAATAATAATAATAATAATAATAATAATAATAATAATAATAATAATAATAATAACTTTAATAATAATAATAATAATAATAATTAATAGTTAATTAGCAATAGATTCAATAAGTTAATTCAAACATCATGGCCAATAAGGCATTATTGTTGAATAATAATAATACATTACTATTGCTACATTTAATACTAAATATTTATACAAAAATAATATTATTTATTTCAATTAGATATTAGTAAAGTAACTAATTATAGAAATTATAATTACTAATAATAATATTCCAGTTACGGATAATACAAACTGAATCAGAATACATGTTGACCAATGGCAGCTGTCCTCTGGGACGCGGCAGAGATGCTGAGCTTCATCAGTGTGAATGGAGTCAGTGAATGTTAGCAGGAATGAGATTAGCTGATAGTGTTTGTATGGTTTACAGAGACACCTATTGGCCGTCTGTAGAAAAATATCAGCCTGTGTGTGTTCAGCAGGAGAGACGGAGACTGTACTGAGTTGGCTCAGCTTAATTTATCCTCATGCCAGATCACTTTATACAAATCAACCGATTTTTGAGTGCTTCAACATATAAATGTCTTGACAGGATTCTTTCAGATATTTCTGTAAGACTTACATAGAGCATATTTTGTATTTATGAGGTTCTGAAACATGTTTATACTGTAGAAACTCAGATATACTGTCAGGATTTACTGGTATTGCTATACTTGATTTGGTTTCCACGACGTGAGGAATAAGATACAACACACACAAAGACCCCCCCCTACCCCCCCCCCCCCCCCCCACACATACACACACACACACACACACACACACACACACACATATATTACACTTTTTAAGCATAATTTATATTTATCATTGCTCAAATATGACTGTTTAGCAAAAGCACTGAGTTTAATTTGACATAATACTAAATCAAAAAGCAAAACTTTTTATTTAAAGCGTGTTTTGTTTCATTTACCCCCTCATATTCTCTTCAACATGCAACAGAATGTTTTTGGGTTTAGGATTACAACAGAAGCGGGTCCTTTCAATGAAAAGCTCTTTTTGACTGGAATAATCTTCCTTCTTTTTTTAGATCATCTAAGATCAATTCTTTTTAATTTACTTAATTTACTTTTCATTTTTTTGGGAAAAACTTGTAAGTAATATTAATTTTGGTTCCAATTTAAATGTTTATAAATGATTTGTATATAAAATTATTTGTACTTTTTGGTTTATATGTTTTTGTTTGCTTGAGCTGTGGGAAGTGTTTCAGGTGAAGTGGGCTTCTTATTTGTTTGTACTCCCTTTTTAATTTATGTACCTTTAATGGACCTCCCTGGAAAACGAGAGGGATTTATCTCGAGGGGCTATCCCATTCAATAAATTTGAATCAAAAAAAAAAAAAAAAAAAAAAATGTTAATTAAAAAAATTATATAAAAAATCTAAATACATGACCAATACAAACAATGAAGTAAAAATCTCACAGATGTGTATTTATTTGAAGTGTATTTAATTTAAAGTGTATTTAATTTAAAGTGTAATTACTTTAAAGTGTACTTAATTTAAAGTGCATTTTGAAGTATATATAATTTAATTTAACCGCAGTGGGTAGCATGTTCACCTCACAGCAAGAAGGCCCAAGCCTCGGCTGGGTCAGTTGGCATTTCTGTATGGAGTTTGCATGCTCTCCCCGTGTTCGTGTGTGTTTTCTCTGGGCGCTCCAGTTACCTCCACAAGTCTAAAGACATGTTGTACAGGTGAATTGGGTTTGCTAAAAATTGACCATAGTGTATGAGTGTGTGTGTGAATCAGTGAGTATATGGATGTTTCCCAGGGATTGCGGCCGGAAGGGCATCCGCTGTGTAAAACATATGCTGCATAAGTTGGTGGTTTCTTTCTGCTGTGGCAAAAAAAAAGGAACTAAGCCAAAAAGAAAATTAATAATTTAATTTAATTTATATTTTATTTTATTTTTTAATTAACTTTAATTCTTAATAATTTTCTTTTGTTTTTAGGAAATTTAACAGCTATTTCGAGTTTTGATTACATTTGAAACACCCTTATTTCTGAATCTGGGTCTTTGTATTCCTGAATCTCATTGAGTACGTGTGCCCATTGTTTACGGGGGATATTGGGACTAGCTTTAGATCGGCTTCCTGACCTGATGCTGTATTTGTGTGTGTGTGTGTGTGTGTGTGTGTGTGTGTGTGTTCCTCTCTCACCCCATAGAGATTAAAACTGGAGCAAAATAAGCTTTAAGAGAGAAGAAACAGCAGCTCCAAACGGGCCACTTTTTTGGAGGCCCTGTGTTTTTGGGAACATTCCTATTTTTTAGGATTTTGTCCTCAACAGGTGCCATTTGCCCTCCTCTCATCAGCTAAACGTCAGACACTCTCCACGTCTTTCATCTTCACCTTTTTTTGCTGCTCCCTCAGAAAAACACAGTGTGTACAGTAAATGGAATAATTCATGAGTTGTCATTAAAAATGAAACTTTCTCTCTTTTTCTGTCCTTAGACTGGAGATGAGGATTGGAATTCAACATAATGGACTCAAGATGCTCTGAAGTTTCCTTTACCTTCTCTTCCCCCTATAGCCATGATGGAAACCTCCAATTCACGTCTGCCTCCCAGGAAAGAAAAAGAAAGGGAAGAAAAAAAAAGAAACTACTGTACCTTCACATTAATTGCAGCAAGACATTCTCTCAACGTCTGTTAAGTTTCTTGTGTTTTTAGTTTCACACTCTCCCTTGCTCTTTTTTTTCTATTTCTATATCAACCGACCCAGTTTTGAAGCCACGTTAATAATGGTTGTCTTACTTTTATGAATCTCTTCAAATTATTTAAAAAAAATGTTTTGGTTGTAATATTGTTACTGTATTATTACTCGTTACAATTTAAATAGATCATTTCAAATGTGTTTTATCTTTCATATTAAGTTTTAGTCATGAATGTTTTTTTTCTTTCTTTTTTTTTTACTAGCCAATTATAAATATATAATCAGTTAAAGTTTTTAATATACTTTATAGTATTTAAACACTTTACGGTCACTGCCCCAAATAGGTGGGAATTTTTCCAATACATTAATTCACCCATTTCTTTCTTTCTTTCTTTCTTTCTTTCTTTCTTTCTTTCTTTCTTTCTTTCTTTCTTTCTTTCTTTCTTTCTTTCTTTCTTTCTTTCTTTTTCTTTCTTTCTTTCTTTCACTTTATCTTGATGGTCCATTTGACTATTAGTAGACTGTCTGCTTAAAATAAACCTGAAATTGTCTTCACAAATAACATGTATCACCTTTGATTTTCAAGTGTGAACTTGTA
Source organism: Danio rerio (assembly GCF_052040795.2). Lineage (NCBI taxonomy): Eukaryota > Metazoa > Chordata > Actinopteri > Cypriniformes > Danionidae > Danio > Danio rerio. Next base: position 38,909,001 of record NC_141021.1, read on the forward strand.
ATGTAGTGATTAAATAGTTAAAACCTATTGAAAATATAATTTCTGTGCTATTGATGTTAGTAAACTACAATTACCCTGCCCTTTAGTCAAAGGGATATTTATCTAAAAAGTGACAAATTGTGGTTAGTTGGGTCACTCTCAGGAAATTGAAAATATAAATATACATTTAAGTAGAACACCAAAGCAGATTTTGTGCTGTAACTGGTCTTTGATGATTTAGAAAATAAATTCATGTCAAAAGCTACTTGCACTCTTAGATACGCAAAACATATACAGACTAAAACTAATATATTATGATAATAATAATATATTATGATTGATGATTGAATGAACTGGCTTTAATCCACAACCTCTGCAAACAGTCCTGAACATGTTAACGATATGTTAACCATTCACTAATTTGTTGTAATGTGTTAACACTAGTTAAAACTACCACCAGAGGCTATTTTGTGCTATTCCGGTGCATCTGCACTTTTCTCAAGTGCAATTTAAACTGATTACTTGTACCTATACATGATTTAAATTTTGACTGGAAAATGGGATACAAAGAGATAGTTTAGCTTATACTTTACTCTGGAATTATTAGCCCTCCTGTTTATTTTTTCCCCCAATTTCCGTTTAATGGAGGTAAGATTTTTTTCAACACATTTCTAAACATACTAGCTTTAATAACTCATCTCTAATAACGGATCTATTTTATCTTTGCCATGATGACAGTAAATAATATTTTACTAGATTTTTTTTAAGATAATTCAATACAGCCTAAAGTGACATTTTGACAAGACTTAAAGGTTAATTAACTAGGCAGGTTAGGGTAATTAGGCAAGTTATTTTAAAATGATGGCTTGTTCTGTTGACTATCGAAAAAAAAAATAGCATCAAATAAAAAGTGACAATAAACATCAATCAATCAATCAATCAATCAATCAATCAATCAATCAATCAATCAATCAATCAATCAATCAATCAATCAATCAATCAATCAATCAATCAATCAATCAATCAATTAATCAATCAATCAATCAATTAATTCCAAGTTAGTGAATTATCTTCCCAATCCTCTGTGATGATTTTATGGTGATGATTTTGTTTAAGTATGTTGCAAAAAAATAGCAGATTGTGAAGATATGACAGCATATAAAATTAACAAATGAGTTTTGAGTTATGATCCATATCATACAATACGTATGGTGAATTCCACGGTGGAGAACAGGAGAGAGGAGAAGAGAGGAGAGAGGTTTTCTTTAGAGGATTTTGAAAATGTTTTATTGAACTGAAAGGAGACAAAGACAGGACTGCTAGAAAGGCAGTTACAGTTTGGAAGTTAAACTATTTAGGCATTTTAAGAAATAATAATTTACACTTTTAGTAAGGGCTATGATTATTTGGGTCTGGTGCTTTTAATTGTGTAAAATATTATGCAGTATTTTTACTTAAGATAAAATTTTAACAAATACAATGTTTGATTTTAGTAAAGTATTACTAAATGTTAAAATTGTTTTAAGAAATGTTTCCTTTTCTATGTTGATTCATGCTAACTACTTAAAGTTTTACATGAATGCAAGACCCTGCATGTGAATCGCCATGCTCCACAAGTTGATTAATCACATTAGGAATTGCAAACTTTTTTTGTATTACAAGTAGGGTTTTGTAAAATGTTATGTTCAAATATGTAAATGCAGCAGTCTTTTATCAAATAAAAGCTAATTTGAATACATCTCACATAATTTATTCATTCATTTTCTTGTCGGCTTAGTCCCTTTATTAATCCAGGGTCGCCACAGCGGAATGAACTGCCAACTTATCCAGCGCATTTTTACACTGCGGATGCCCACATATTCACAATTCACCTGTACCACATGTCTTTGGACTGTGGGGGAAACCAGAGCACCTGGAGGAAACCCATGCGAACGCAAGGGGAACATGCAAACTCCACACAGAAACACCTACTGAGGCGAGGTTCGAATCAGCGATCTTCTTGCTATGAGGTGACAAGACTACCTACTGCACCACTGCTTCACCCTCACATAATTCAGTTCTTGTTTATTTGTATAGCGCTTTTCACAATAACTATTGTTTCAAAGCAGCTTTACAAATGGTGGCCATTATTGCATTGCAATTAAAAAGGTTATTAATTATTTAACTTTATTTGTTAATTTTAACTCATTAACTAATAACTAGTCACTAATCACATTAACAATTAGTTATCATAGCTAAATATCTATCAATTAGATTTAAAGGTTTTTACAGAAGAATTTGCGTTATCAATTTTTTTACTCTATAATTCAGAAAATACTACAACTAGCTAGAAAAATACATTCTCATATTTTTTTGTAGATTAAAATATTGCATATAATCAGGATAAGTTATGTACTAACAGTTTTATCTGCTAAAATCTTTAAGATAGAGTCAAATGAATAAAACTGTAAAGTTTGGACCTGTTGAAGTTAAGAATTATGGCTCAGTGCAGGAGAAAAAAAAAACTCATTTAGAAAGAAATGGTCTTTAAAAACATGTATTGTAATTGAAATCTACAAAAACTAATTTATTTAAAGAAACTGTTTTTGGATGTTCTCTTTCCATTAGACTGAAAAAATCTTAAAATCTGACAGGTGCAAGAAAAGAACTGTTTGTCTGCAGTGAAGTTTTCCAGCATCTCTCCAGCCGTTTTGAAGGACAAAGTGCACTTCTTGACAATCAAGGCTTTGTAACACAACAGTGATTCAACATGAGCTATTTATTTTAAGAATAATTTACCGCTGGATGCTCAATTTCAATACACCCTGAAAGTGAAAGCCGACAATCGAAGGCGCCTCTATCGGCATAATTAGAAAAGGCAAACACAGGACAGAAGCTCCCAGGCCTGTCGGATATTTCGGCGTCTCAATTATTCATTTATATGAAATTGTGCTTGTCTCAAGAACAGCTTTGTCATTTCCTCCAGTGACACAGATCCTGGTGCATGTGTGCAATTTCCTCAGCAGACAAAAAAGTTGTTTAGGAATCTATTTCTGCCTTGGCATAGCATGGAAATTCTTGATTTGTCTTTGTCCTAAGATCATTTGCTTTACAGAAGACTGCAATGAATAATAAATTGTGTATGACAGCATGAGGAAGAAACTAAACACATGCCTTAAGAACAAAATATGTTGTTCATTTAATCTGACTTTCATAAAATAATAATAATAATAATAATAATAATAATAAGACTTTAATGTTACACTCTTAAATAGATTTGAATTAAAACAAATATGTATATGCTTATTTATTATTATTATTATTATTATTATTATTAATTATTATTATTGTTATTATTATTATTATTATTATTATTATTATTATTATTATTATTATTATTACTACTACTAATAATAATAATAATAACAATAATAATAATAATTTAGTAATTAAACAAAACTCATTATGATAAATCCAAAAGAACAGAAAATCATTAAATATATTATTATTTATAAAAAGAAATTTTTAAACATTATTATTCTTATTGCTAATATTATAAATTATTATTATTATTTGATTACTATAAATTATAATCATAATTATTATCATGATTATTTATAAAAATATCACACTGTTTTTTCAACAACTGTGTGACAGTGTTAAATTCAATTATGAAACAATATAACATTTTTAATAGAAATTACTTTTACGTTATTATTATTCTCATTATTATCATTATAAATTATTCTCTTTATTATTAAATTACTAAAAATATTATTATATCATTATCAAGATTTTTAATAAAAACTGTTACATTATTTTTAACAATAGTTTGACAAAAAGTGTTAAATTCAATTATGAAGCAATATCAAATTATTTATAGCAATTAGCTTTATGTTATTGTCATTCTCATTATTATTATTATTATTATTATTATTATTATTATTATTATTATTATTATTAATATTATTATTAATATTAATATTGTTATTCTTGTAGTTATTATAGAATATTTCAACATAATAATAATATTTTTTTATATTATTATTATTATTAATAATAACTTTCTCCTTATTAACTACTTTAAAACATTTTATGATAAATATCATCATTATTATCACTGTTATTATTAAAACAACATCATGCTATTTTTAACAATAGCATGACAACATAATGTAGACTATATCTTAAATCTATTATCCATCTTTCTTTAAGACTAATGCGATAAAGCCTAATTATAATCTGGTCCACAGACATTATTAACATGGAGAATCTGCCTTTTTAGTGTCTTCTTGGATGGCCACTAGGAGAGGCAAATGTGATGTAAAAGATATTTCATGGAAGAGTCAATGAATAAAATAATAGGGGAATGAAAGGCTCTGCAAATGACCCTCAGTGGAAGAAATTTTCTACATGCTTTACCCTCTTATTTTAGCTGGCATACTTTAATAAGCTCTTATTTAAATCTATTCATTAAACATGGTCTGAGGACTTTAATGTATTTTAAATCTGGCCTTCGGTTGCTCAGATAAATGACTATTTAGACAAGAGAGCGACATGTAATATTGTTTCACAGAGATTAGTTAATAAATTGTCCTATAAAATTATCTTTATCCGTCCAAACTGCACTCAAAAAAATATGTTTGCTATTTGTTCAAACTACTTATATAAAATAAACTGAAATAACTTAATTATTGAGTTATTTTAGGAAACAACTAATTGTTTTAAGTTCAATCCACTTCATTTTGTAAAAATAATGTTTACATAACTTAATTCCTTCATGCTGTCCCAACACAAAATGACTAAGGGGAACCCAAATTATTTAAAGATATCTTTTTTAAGGTTGTGAGTGACTGCTGTCGCTTTATAGTAAGTTAATAATTAACATTCCATACTAACCAACAACAATTTTTATCCATAAAACCTAAATGGTGTTCTTTGTGTTTCAAATTAAATACCTTTGGTTGTGAAAATGCTGCAGTTTTTTTTTTCTTTTCTTTTTTTTTTTTTGTGCTGCAAATGTTATATGTGCAGGTGAAGGGCTTTTAATGAGAATTCAACAACACTAACATATAACAGCTCTCACACATTTTTTTTTTTTTTTTTTTGGAAAGCTTATGCCATACCAGATATCTTTAATTATCAGCTAACAAACCTTTTAGAGTTCAGCTAGATATAGATATAGATCAATAGATGGCAGATATTTAACTGTATACAGTATGGGAAAAACAGTTGAAAATCCCTGTCTTTCACTGGCATTGGAAGCAGCCAAATAAAAGAAAACTTGTGAAGATGGTTTAAGATTCATTGGTGAAGAGGGATAAAAGACGGGCATAATTGTATTCCAGTATATTTAAGAGAGTATCTTGGGGTTTTTATGCAGCTGGCAACTCTCGTCCCCAACGTTTATCAATTATTACTTATCTTAGAGGTTTCTATGGCCAGGGATCTAAAACAGTTCTAAAGTTTTTTTTTTTTTTTTTTCTTGACGAGCCGCTTCCCCCTTTTTTCTTTGCACTAAGCACAGCCCATTAGAGGTGCATAGAGCATCTCTGAGGAGTTTTATTTTATTTTTTTCTGTGACACTTCCAGCTGTTCAGTCTTCACTGGAAAGTGACCCGAGTATGCTCGGGTTGTTAGCTTGTTGGCTAAAAGAATTGTCATGCAGAATACATGGTTTTGTTTACAGGGCGTTACTGGCTCACTCCAAAGGACCCAAAGATTGAAATAAGGTTATTAACTCACCTTGTTATTCCAATCCTATGAAATCCTCATTTATATATATATATATATATATATATATATATATATATATATATATATATATATATATATATATATATATATATGTATATATATATATATATATATAAAAATACTGTAGAATAAATTCAAGAGCTCCATTGCCCTCATCAAAAGTCCAGAAAATGAAGCGAAATGTTGTTAAAACATTCAATGGGAATTCAGTGGTTCCAAGAATTTACAAGAACATTTTTGAGCAAAAAAAAAAAAAAAAACTCTGTCTTCCACGTCCAATCAGGGTGTGTATTTACTACAAGCAACATGGCACTTGACTGTTGCACTGTAGACTCTAATAATCCACTTGTTAAGTGTGACATCAAGCAAATCAGCTTCCGGGTCCAAGCACTATTTCAAACTGTTTGGGGAGACTCAACAAATGGTAATAATAAACATTTACAAAGCGCTGTAATACTTTCGAAAATCACGATCATAATGTATATATCCATGCCTAATATAAAATGGACAGAAAGTGATTAATTTATTTATAAATTGTTAAAATCTTGGTATTTGTGATGCAGCAAGCCCAGAGATTGAGGTGTACACTATGATTTTAAAAATTCACTTTAATGTGTGATAGGACTAAAAAGTGGCCATAAACAAATATTTTCTCAATTCTAATGAGTAGCGGCTTGAACCCAGAAACAGTTTTCTATACGTCACGACTTAAGAAGGTATTGGCAATGCGTCATAACCAGTGCCTAATTTGAGATGGACCTTGTTGAATCCTGTTCTGAATAATGTCAAATATTCATGTTTTACGTTCCGGTATGTATTTAAATATGTCCGGCATTAACTTGTGCATAGTGAATAGGTTTGCTAGTGTGCCTGTGTTTGTGAGAAAGAGAGAATGAGAACAAACGAAAGCTGTGTAGATTGTGTGTGTGCGCCCACACACATGACGGTCCTCAGCAATATTTTCAGCCAATAGGCTTTCTTATGTTTGCAATCACTCTGATTGGTTAACGATTATTGTTCGCGCGCAGTGAGCAGCGAAAAGGAATAATGGCATAGTGGCCAATCTAAATAATGTTTGTATTTTCAAAATGGCAGAGGCATTCATATTTTCATTTTTAAAACCATGAGTAAATCTGATAATGACTTTGATCAAAAGAGATTTCTAAAAGATGAAACTGTGCGAATGGATCAGGATAACATTGGATCCAGAAGCAAAGGGATCTCAAGTCAAAATGAAACAAAATGAAATTGTGTGGTGGACGTCTGTCATGGTAACTTTTATTTCCTGGTTTTGTTCGGGCAATGATTAACTTTCAAATTAAGCACTGGTCAAACTCTTCAAGGTGTAAACACACCATGACAACCTGATGCTAAAGAAGAAATGTACACCAACCTGAAGTCACATGGAGTGTTTTAATAATGTTTTTGAGTGTAATAAAAACATACTTAGGTAAAACAAAATTGAAGGAGCAGTAGGTGATTTGTCAAAATCCTACTAGATCATGTCAATTGCCAGTTAGAAAACAGTCCTGTATAATACAACACTTGTAATCTAAAAAACGTTATCACATCTAGCACGTTTTCAGTTGTGTAGCAAGCAAAACTTGTCATAATGAGCAATATTTCATACATCACTGGTCTCACTCTTTCACAAGCTTTGTCCTTAAATGACTACTGTATGCTTGCAATGTGAATATAAAACCAACTTCAGCTCAGTAAATCAGGCTAGGTAGAAAAACGCTATTTACTGATGTTTTGTTGTTAAACAACATAAAAATCGACATTATCAATGCTATAAAAACTGAAAATAGTTACATCAATCTTTTTACATCTGCATTAACGGGTGCACAGTTCAAATCTACATTTGCTGACAGACAGTTTGGGCTACTTATCAGAATTATGGGAATTGTCACCCTGAAAATTTTTACTTGGATGATTTTATTTTTTTTTTGGCGTATGCTATACCCAGAATATAAAAATACATATAAATACATTTAGATCATTTACTTTAATCATTACTATTGGAATGGAAAGAGACTTTCAACCAGCACAACAAAAATGTTTCTGATGACAATCACCAAGTGCACCTTTAATATCAGTGGCTCTTGATTACACATACTATTCCTTTGTCTTTATCAGGGCCGGAGTGGGACTCTTTTTCAGCCCTGGAGTTTCAAGCCTCAGACCGGCATACCTCAGTTATGACTGACTATATTAAAATAAGGTAATTTCCAATTTAGTTTCTAATTACACTATCACATCTTTTTTTAAAGAGAACAGCTGCTTTAGAACTTCAATTGTTCAACAACCCTAACAGTATTGTATGTCGTAACAATAAAAATGAAAAAAATTACATACTCAGACGAGTATCAAACCCAGGGCGACAGCGTTGTAATCTTATGTGCTTACCACTGGACCACAACAGTTGTACATTGAGGAGTGACTCGTCTGAGTTATATCATCATTAACCTGAAGGTTGATTATATATAAAAAGAGCAGTGCTGCGGTAAAATAATGAATAAGAAGACTGTGGTCAAGTAAATAAATAAATTAATTTAAAAAGTGTGACTGCTGAGAGCAACAAATTCTGGAGCTAGGGACACCGGCCCTCGCGGCCAAAAAACGGACCGGCCCACCGGAAATTCTCCCGGTCCTCCCGATTAGCCAATCCGGGCCTGGTCTTTATGAAGCAAAACTGAACAAAAATAACATTATATACATTACCTTTAATCCACAGATTTGGCAAGCTCAGCTTCACTCCGACTGAGTTCATTTTGAGTGCAAGGAGTAGCCTACAACACTAAAGAAATGAGTCGTTCTGTATTTTACACAAAAATTCCTAAATACACATTCAAGCACATCAAAATGGATTGAGAAATGTAAAAAAATAAGCATTTATCTCTGATTAAGACTTTATTTTTAAGTTAACCTACAGTAGCTGTCATTTAATTACACATGCACACATTAATTTTGCATTCTTTTTCGCGATATGGATCCACTTTCTTTTCCAATTAGGCACTGAACAGCATGTTTACATAAGTACAAGGGTCATCCATAATTCATCATAATTAATCCATTTCCCTGTGTTGCACTCTTGACCACCTGTTGGCTTTCATACTAAATATTTAACAGCATTTTTTCTTCCTTTTTTCATAGTTCCATCTCTTTGATGTTTTGTTCCACATTCATTACTTTTTTTTCAGCAGCCGAGTCGAGTCGTCTCTTTAAGACTCGAAACTTTGCATTTTAACTTTTGTCTGGAGATCCTTTTTTTCCCCCTCAATATGAAATATCATCTTTAATAAAAGTGGAAGCGGGGAGAGAAACACGATAAATCGGCTCTAACCACACAGAGGCGCAGGTCTCTGAGAGACTGATTATCATCGTACCTCAATGCTAGACTCCTCAATAATTAGAGGATGTGCTGCTTTGCTGCTTTGGCCTTGATTGTTCTCTCAGGCTTGGCGTCAATTACCACGGCCCTTGTCTCTCCCTGAGCTCTTTGCCTCGCGGCTGCCGGAGAGCTTTGCACATGAAAGGTCCATTAACGTCCTGCAATTGCATCATGGGAATGGAAAGCAGATTTGGTGAATGGGACACTTGCTGGAGCTTGTGTCATCTGCCTGGTAGGGGCTGATGGGGACTGTGCAATGAAATGAAAAGGGGAGTAAGATGTGTTTGGATCATACTTGTCAACACTGGGATGTGAAAATAAGGAAATGTCCCCATTCACTGTATAACTTAAACATTCTGATTAAAGAGCAACGAATAAATCTTTAATTTAGATTTTTCATTTGATTAAATGACAGAGGTGTCACTTTAAAAATGCACACATCTAACATAATAATGAAAGCATTCGATTGCTTTCCTAAGATTTTGTTCATTTAAGACAAAATTAGTTGTGTTTATAAGAAAACCCCATGAAGATCGACATCTTTAGATGTTATTATTAATAATTTTTTGTATATGTCTGTTCAAACATGCACCCAAAACCCAGACTTTCACTCTGCTTCAAATTACGTGTACTGAATTGCTTTGAGAAATAGCGTATTTATCACTATGAAATATGACTGTTTTACGGATTGCATAGGAGCCTGTAATTGAAAGGAAAGGTAATCCCTCCATTTTTATATGCCTAAATAGAATGAAAGCACAGAACAGATTCACATTTAAGAGCAAGAGGCGTCCTCTGGATCGGCTGTTTATAATGTTAATTGCCATTCTTCATAGAAAGATTAAAAATACGGCAAAATACCTTTACGTGATGATATTGGGATAGAGCTGTAAAATACGGGAGAATGCCAGGGAAAACGACAAGGTTGACATGGTTTGGATTGGACAATATTTATGTTACTTTCCTCAAAACCCTGTCATGTAAGGTTCTAATGTAACTTCAAAGCATTCCATACCAAAATGTAAAAAGTAAACACAAAAGGCTTGTAATATAGTCACTTCGAATGAAACTATTGATATGTAGGATAGTTTTGTTGTTGTTACTTATATATATATATATATATATATATATATATATATATATATATATATATATATATATATATATATATATATATATATATATATATATATATAAATATTTAAAAATTTAAATATCTCTTAGATTTTTTTTTATATTTAATGAAATATGGTGAAGGGGCGACACAGTGGCGCAGTAGTGCCAGTCAGTTGGTGTTTCTGTGTGGAGTTTGCATGTTCTCCCTGCGTTCGCGTTGGTTTCCTCCGAGTGCTCCGGTTTCCCCAGTCCAAAGACATGCAGTACAGGTGAGTGTAAATTAGTGTGTGTGCATGTTTCCCAGAGATGGGTTGCAGCTGGAAGGTCATCCGCTGTGTAAAAACGTGCTGGATAAATTGGCGGTTCATTCCGCTGTGTCGACTAATTAAGGGACTAAGCCGAAAAGAAAATGAATTAATGAAATTTGGTGAATACTCTTCATTGCTCTGGAATGTCATTACTTCTCTGATCATATTTGAAGGCTTATGCAAGATATCCTTAACAATTCTTCTACAAATATTAGTTTGTGGCAAGGGCCAAATAAAAACTTTGCCCTCTGTTTAATATGTCACATAAAGGAAGTTGGTAGGATGTTGCTGTTCACAAGGACTTTTTTTCTTTTAATATGGAAATTGCTAAAAAAAAAAAAAAAAATTGACATTAAATACAGCTTTGAGATTTCAAAAACTGTTCAAAAAAGTTACCTCTGTTACATCAGATTCTGGAAGAACTCTTCGTGAGAAAAGATATTGTCTTTTTCATATTCTATATATTAAAAAAGTTTTCATATATACATATTTTAGTTTAAATATATAGACTTCAGTTTAAAATTACTATGCTAATATTTGGTTGATTTGCCACTGTTTCTGCACATTTCCATTGCATCCAGAAAATGCTAGTGTATCTCAACCTATGAAGAACTACAAAATACATCATGAATATAAATTTTTGGTTTTGCTTCACAAACTACATTTTAATCTCACCCCACAATTTTTTTTTTTCCATGGATTGATATCGGGGGACTAAGCAGGTCACTCCATTACACAACACAGGCTCACCGGAAATGCATGCTTTAGCCTACCTACTACAACATGCATGTGCAGTTTAAAATTAATAATTCAAAAATTAATTAACTAATTTGCAAGTAAGATGCCAACAATGTTTGTTGGTTTAGGTCAATGGCTTGCTGGGTGATCTGTACAAAACTTCCCAGGCTGTTTGTGGATTTGTACAAGAAAGATGTGCATCGTAAATGTACAAATAATATGTACTCATATAGTGATAACAAATATACTCGGAGCAACACATTACATTTTGCAAAAATGTAGGGCGAGGTATGTATTTCCAGTGAGCTTGTGCTGCCATTACATCAGGCCATTTTGTCTGAATCTAATGCTTTAAGTTTTGAATTTAGTACCAGGGGGTTGTTTGACCAGTTATCACTAAATTTGCTAATAATAATAATAATAATAATAATAATAATAATATTAACAACAACAATAACAATAATAATAATAATAATAATAATTATTATTATTATTATTATTATTATTAACATTATTATTATTATTAGTAGTAGTAGTAGTAGTAGTAGTAGTAGTATTTTTATTATTATTATTATTATTATTATTATTATTATTATTATTATTATTATTATTATTATTATTATTATTATTTATTTTACTTTCAACATTTCTCAACCAGTCAACATTTCTCATTAGGCCAGTCAATGTGTTCCTTGGCATTTTTTACAGATGCTGCACAAGCTATTTTTTACTTTTACTTTATATGCTTGCTGACAGCTGAGCTTCAATCAAATGTCTTCTGACTACTGTACTTACAACTTATTTTAGATCACCTTTGATCTGTCTGGAGGTGATGATTGGCTCAATCTTTGGCATTCAGACTATTCTTTGATCCATTAAAACTGTTGTTGCTTGTTTTCTTCCATGTGTTTGGGGTTTTTGTTGCCAATTTAAGACATTTGATATTGTTTTAGATGAGAATCCTATAATTTGCTGAACTTATTTATTAGTTTTCCATACCAATCATTCATGCATTCATTCATTCATTTTCTTTTTGGCTTAGTCCCTTTATTAACCAGGGTTTTGCCACAGTGGAATAAACCAGCAACTTATCCAGCATATGTTTTACACAGTGGATGCCCAGTTGCAACCCAGCACTGGGAAACACCCACACACCGTCATTCATACACATACACTATGGACAATTTAGCTTACTCAATTAACCTATAGTATATGTCTTCTGCATTGCTAATATATAAACACACACCTTTTGGAGCATTATTCTGAGCAAACGACACATAAGCTAAAAGTTGGTCTGGTGGTTTTCTATTGCACTGCTACAGCCACAAGTAGATCATTTGCAATGTAAATGAACAGCAATTGCATTTGCTTACAACAACATTAAATCTTAATAGATTATGTAGTGCAAGGATTAGCATATTCATGATGTCATCATGTTGTATCTATCCTTTACATTTGTTTTCTTTTAATAGAGCCAAACTTTCCAACCCAGGCTCATTATAAAAACGTACCTCTATATAAATTTTTGGAGGCCATAATATACGTCCTAGTAGGTACGTATTTTTGCAGTTTTTGTTTTCGCGAATCTACGAGAGGCCATTATGTACGTTTTTTGAGATTTCATATTTCTCTCGCAAGTGCCATTGGCGCCTGCTGTTCTCAAGTAAATACACCCGAGGCCGCTGTTGCCTGACTGTTTGACTGACTGACTAAATGAATGACGGACTGACCGACCGATCGACTGACCCACCCTCCTCCTTCCCTAAACCCAACCAATTTTATCGACTGACCCTCCCACCCACTCACCTCCCTAGCTACATCCACAAGTAGATCCAAAAGTAATCCAAAAGCAATCCAGAAAAAAATAAAAGCCCTCATCTGATTTTTTGCCACATTTTCAGATTTTACCATATTCTCACACTGGTATTTACTTGTCTATTTTAGATTTTGAATTCTGTTTTTATTTTACCTGCTTTTTGGAACCGTTCTTCACCAGACTCGAACCCCATAGTCGTGGTCAACTCCTTCCTGCGTCTCAAGTCCGCCAACGTACATGGCGAGCTAATGGGACAAACAGGTTACAGCAGGAAACTAGTCCACACGGAAGAAAGCGGTCAGCTGGTATAAGAGCAAAAAGGAATGGCATCCTACCGCCCCGTATCGTTCATTTAAAAAATGAAATGCAGCGATACGTACCTCTGGCTACATAATTTGAGGTCCCCAGAAGCATATATAGGACTACATTTTCAGAATGAGCCTATGTTGCAACTTTCACTGTTCTGATTTACATATTTTTCTTATTTTGTTGGCAGACTGAATTATTTATCTGTATTATGTCACTTGAAATCTGCTCCCCTGCATTACTAAACTCTAGTTTAACAAGCAGAACATCACTGGAAAATTTGGCAAATACCTTTTCGTATTGCCAAAACTGTTTCTTTTTGCAAAGATACAATTTATAGTAAAGTTAAAATGTAATATAACATTTTCATTCATTTTCTTGTAGGCTTAGTCCCTTTATTAATCCGGGGTCACCAAAGCGGAATGAACCACAAACTTATCCAGCACATTTAATAAGCAGGAAGATCATGCAAACTCCACACAGAAACACTAACTGAGCCGAGGATCGAACCAGTGACCCAGCAACCTTTTTGCTGTGAGGCGACAGCACTACCTACTGCGCCACTATCCTAAATTTAAAGTTTTCCTAATTGTTTGAAGATGGTAAAAGCAATAAAATAAATCACTCCCAACTCTCCCAAAAGTTCTGTAAAATTTTATTAAAATAATAAAAGAATCGTCAAAATTTCCACCAAACATTATCCACATCCTAAAAACCTTGCAAAACCAGTCTTGAAACAATGATTATCCTCATCCACTCAGTCACAGTCAAATACGGCCAAATTTCCAACTAATTCCAGATAATAACATTGTGTTTAATTAACATTAGACAATTAAAGCAGTAATTATTAATCATAGCTAGCTCCCCAAAGGCACAAGACACAAAGACGTTTTTACTCATTACTGGAGTTCCTCCAGCGCTCATTTTGAAGACAATTGTCCTCATAGGCATAGACTTCAATTACATAATAACACTTTTGTTTATATCTCCATTGTTGAATGTCTAGCGGTCAGAGTTCAAACATGATTCTGCACAATAGTGAAAAACCTCTCATTTCTGTTGCTCCCAGAAGGAACCCAGAATGTCTCCATTACTGCCCTTTCAATTTCCAGACGGTTTCAAACTGCAGGTTGTGTACATATCATACTTGAAATATGATTGCCGTCTTATCTGTGGCTGTCTCTGGATTGCTCTGTATATAAATAGAAATCATTGATTGGTCCGATGATAGCTTTGATTCTTATTAGAGGCTATTCTTTCTTTGTTGTCATGGGAATAAGATGTGAAATGCCACAATGACAGCTCTTATTTGCCTCAGAGGCTCAATGGGTTTGGTTGGCCCAAGGTTATGTGACCTTCTTTCACAAAGCAGACAGAAAGAAAGCGAGAGTGAAAGAGAGAAAGAGAGAGAAAAAGACGGTCTGTGAAATCCGGCGTGAGTTCACAACTCGACCACCCCACATGCTGTAGATCAAGATTGCTGAATGGATATGTCAATCATTTGTCTAAAAACAACATGACCTATGAGTTGATGATAATAATATAGTAAAGAATGAAATCACCGCACTGCAGCAGTCACAGATGATGTAAATGTGCATGGACAGATCTGTAGTGTGGGCTTTTGTATCAATATTCATGATCAAATTTGTAATTGGGCTTTAGAGATGGGTGGACTTTCTACATGTTGAATATGTCATTCAAATACATTTAAACTGATTTTTTCAAAGGCGCTGATTCATTCAGAAACATGAAGTGCCTTTTTTCTAAATATACCCTTGTTTCTACTACACTAAAGACTACTGTTTGTTTTGACTACCTGTTTAAAATGAGTAGAATGAACACAATTCTTGTAATTTCTTTGGCCAGTTTATTTGTTTTATGTTTGGTCCGCTTAAATTTGTAAACCATTAAGTTAACTTAAGCCTTTTGTGTTGGGACAACATGAAGCAATTGTGTTGCTCCAACTACCTGGTTAGAGAATTTGTAGTTATGCTTTGCGTGAGATTGAATTAAGTGAGGGAAATGTTTCCAATAAAAGTAATCTTAGGTGTTTACAGTTAATAGAAAGACATGTTAGAGTTTAATATTCACTTTAGTTTAGAGGTTTAGGAGAGTTTCATGTAATGCTTTGAGTTTTGAGACTCTGAGATAGCAAAAATGATAGCAAAAATGCAATAATTAGTGGAGAGGTAAGCATGATCGATGCCCAATAAGGCGGGAGAGCATGCTTGGACCCGGCGGCTAGTCAGCAGGCCAATCTGAAACAATGAATATCACCTGTTTGTTCTAATGACTGGGCCGGAGAGACACCCTTCTTAAGGAGAGGAGGAGCAGCTGGAAGAAAAGAGAACACTCACACACACACATACACAGCAACACGTGTGGTGCAAGTGCTGATAAAAATAAAGAAATTGACGTACCTGAATCGCAGACACTGCCTTCTTCTTCCCACCTCACAAACAAACTTTATTACAACTGTTCTCAATCAACTGTATATGTAGCTCATAAAATATGTTAAAAATCGCTCTTTTAGTTAATTTAGGATAGTTTAAATAAAACTAAGAAACTTGGAAATGTACGACACATAATAGTCATATTTATTATCAGACTTTCGAGTTTAAGTTAAATACAAATACAAATGCATTTAAACTTTTATTTGATAAAATCATGTTGGACCAACTCAACTGCATTTAATTATGTAATTTTTTTTTTTCAGTTCCTACTTAACAAATTTATTGGATGGAAAGACTGCCCTTAATTAAATTGAGCTCATTCAAAGATTCTTTATTTATTTATTTTTTTTTATTTTTTTTTGAGAGTATAGCAGGATCATTTTGATTACCAAAATCACTTTTGATCTAAAACTCAAGCATAAGAACACCAATGAAAAACAGTATTGTTCTTGCACATACTGTTAAAACTGCTGGGTTGCACACAATTGATTTGTTTTGTGACATTATGAAAGAATTTACCCTATTTTTATAAATTTACGCGTATTTAATATAAAATATGAAAAAAAAAATGTTTTCCCCCAGAAAAAAAAGTTAAGAATTTTGTTGTTTCAACTCTTTTTGAATAAGTATTTTGAACAATCAGGTATTTGCATGCTTGTCACAAAGTGATCATTTGATAAGTAATCGTCCTGCTTGAAAAAAAAAAAAAATTGTAATTGTGTAATTCATCACATTATCAGGCCTAAAAACATACAAAGAACACGAAACCATAAAAACAGGACATCACAACAAACAAAAAACCTTCATCTTAGATAATTCTGCTTGACATTAAGCAGGAAGCAGTCTGGTTCATACTTTTTTGGGGTCTCTTTTGTGGTCAGCACTATAAACTTACATTTACATTTAGTCATTTAGCAGACGCTTTAATCCGAAGCGATTTACAAATGAGGACAAGGAAGCAATTTACACAACTATAAGAGCAACAATGAATAAGTGCTGTAGGCAAGTTTCAGGTGTAAAGTCTAAGAAACAAAGCATTAGTAATATACTGTAAGTTTTTTTTTTTCTTTATTGAGTACAGTTAGTGGTATAGCCAGAGAGGCAATAGCAGATTAGGAAGGAAAGTGGAGACTAAATAGTTGGATTTTTAGTCGTTTCTTGGAGACAGCAAATGACTCTGCTGTTCTGATGCAGTTAGGGAGTTCATTTCACCAACTGGGCAGATTGAATTGCGAGAGTTTGGGAAAGTGATTTCTTCCCTCTTAGGGATGGAACCACTAGGCGACGTTCATTCACTGAACGCAAGTTTCTGGAGGGCAAATACATCTGCAGAAGTAAGAGCAGATAAGAAGGAGCAAAGCCAGAGGTCGCTTTTTAGGCAAACATCAGGGCTTTGAATTTGATGCGAGGCAGCCAGTGCAAACGGGTGAGTAGTGGAGTGACATATGCTCTTTTAGGTTCATTAAAGATAGACATATTCTCTCTCTCTCTCTCTCTCTCTCTCTCTCTCTCTCTCTCTCTCTCTCTCTCTCTCTATATATATATATATATATATATATATATATATATATATATATATATATATATCTTTTTGTGCATTATTCTATTTGCATGTTGTTTTGTGCTTTTTGTCAGCACGTTTGAGCATTCAAAAATAATCAGACTGGAAAGCTTTCACATAACACCTTAATCAGTATGACTGAGCTTCAAAGTTTTGAAAGAGGTGGTGTAGACGTTTAGTAATTTGATCGAGAGGACATTGATCAAACTGAAAGCTAAAATAAAAATAATAATAATAATCATAGGAAATTGTTGAGTATGTACCTACAAGGACTTCAAATTGATCAAATTGATATCTGCTTGTTCAAACTATTTATTTAAACTACTTGTTTAAACTACTTATTTAGAGTTTAAAATTATTAACCCCCCTGAATTATTAGCCCCCGTTTATTTTTTTTCCGCCAATTTCTGTTTAACAGACATAAGTTTTTCAACACATTTCTAAATATAATAGTTTTAATAACTTATTGCTAATAACTTAATCTTTGCCATGATGACAGTAAATAATATTTTGTTAGATATTTTTCAGGACACTTCTATACAGCTTAAAGTGACATTTAAAGGCTTTACTAGGTTAATTAGGTTAGCTAGACAGATTAGGGTAATTAGGCAAGCTATTGTATAACGATGGTTTGTTCTGTAGAATATAGGGGAAAAAATAGCTTTAGACATGCTGTGAAAATTTCCTTGCTCTATTAAACATAATTTAGGAACAATTTAAAAAAGAAAAAGAAATTCAAAGGGGGGCTAATAATTCTGACTTTAACTGAATGTTGATTTATTTTTTTAAAAATGGTTTATTAAACAGATATATTTATTAAAATAATATTTGATTCAACAAACATGAAATAGAAAGATAATACACTTATATTTAAGTAAAATATTGCAAAAAAAAATTCAACCTACAAAATTTTAAAACATTTTAAAAATTGTCTTCTCTTGGTTTTTCCTCTTTTTTAAATTTGTATTTAACATTTTTTCTATAACATATATATTCAGGTGTACTTGTTTTTGGACAGTTATTGTAAGTTATTTTGTTAGATAAGCTCCAGATTTGGCTTCAGTACAGACTAATCTAATGTATATGCACAAATATAATATAGTTTAGCTTCCTATAAAAATATGAATATAAAATATAAGTTTGTATTTATCCCAAGATGAGATTTTCAGTCAGGTTAATCCATATAATGGAACATCAGCCGTGTCTACAGAATCCTAGAATTCCCCATATCCTACATCAAAATTAATAATAGTCGGCATCAATAATTTAGATTTCATTCTTTAAGTACATGCCAAGTTGAAGCTCCATTAATATGGAAAGCCAATAACCATGCACAGTGTTTAATACACTGCCCAATTAAAGCACAGTCCTATCAGCTACATGACAGCCCATCAATGCCGAAGCCCAAGAGGACAAATCTTTCCAGTGTATAAGAACACTATCCCTCCCCCACCATTTTTTAAGGTGATCAATTTCGTGGCTTTTGAGCTGTTAAGGGCACCCCGTCTGAATATTTTGCCCGTACTAATAGATGATGATGATGCTGTCCGTCAGGGTGCTAATGAGGATCGGGGTAATCTTAATGCGTGTTTGGGTCTTGGCCTAGCGTTGAGTCTCTACATGCTCTACGGTAAAGCTCACAGATGAACACAAAATCAAGGCCCTTTTCAGTCAGAATCGGTGTTTGGAATATCAAATGATGTTGCAGGTAATGGGCATATCCTAATTAAATGCCTTTCTACATCTGAATGCAAAGCAGACAAATTACTTCCCCACCTTTTTTTTAAAAAAACAGCGCGTGCTTGTTTAAATATTTTATTAGTAACAGATAATAATATGGTGCTTTTATTTATGGTGAGCTAATGAAGTATTATTAACTAACAGCGAACAATGCGTTTGCTACAGCATGATAATAATCTACAGCATGATAATATCATTAATAATCTAATGATAACAGTAATCTTTGTTAAATTAATAAAAACAAAACTTTTAATAATCTTAGATTTTGTTAGATCAGGGTCAATAAATAATATTAACATATTGTAATACATTGTATTTGTGCAACGGTGGAAAATATTGACCATTTGAAACATCTTTTAAAAATAAAGCAGATTTCAAAATTAAAACCATAATAAAAAAGACCATAAATCTATAAGACCAACATTGGCTCATTCTAAAAAAACTAGGCCTATATATGTTTCAGGAGATCATAAATTATGTAGCCAGAGCTACGTATGGCTGCCTTTGTCTTTTAAACGAACGCTATGGGGCATTATGATGCCGTTCCTTTTCTCGCTCACCAGCTGACCGATTACCTTCGTGTGGACGGCTTTTGTTGTTACCAGTTTGTCCAGTAGATTGCCAGGTCAGGGAACTTAAGACGCCAGGAGAGGTTGACCATGATGACAGGGTTTGAGTTGATTGATTGATTGATTGATTGATTGATTGATTGATTGATTGATTGATTGATTGATTGATTGATTGATTGATTGATTGATTGATTGATTGATGGATTGATTGTTATATTAAGATACTCAGAATATCAATTAAAACACTATTACAATATTTTATTGACATTATATAAATGTTCTAATAATGTATAGAATGTTCCATTCCTATAACAATATTCTTTGAATGTTCACTTCATGAACACCCATTCAGGTAAAGTGTTATGAAACATTCTTAGAACATTAATCTAATGTGGAAGGAATGCTTTAATAACTTTTTAAATAACATCCTGAGAATATATTTAAAAAAAAACATGAGTCTGAAAAATTATGAAAACATTGTTGCTGAAGTTCTACTTAGCATGTTGTTACCTATTTGTTCTAGCAAATCTGCATGTGCAAAGATTATTTATTAGACAAATTAAAAATAGATTCAAATTTAATATTTAATAATAATACTGTTTGCAATGCATAGATATATAGAGATATCAAGAAATTGCAAACACACTGAAACAGTTCAAGCACCTTTTCATCCAAAATCGATAGGACTCATATAGGACTTATAAAAGTAATATTGTTTTAACAGCATTTGTCAAATCAATGTTTAGTCACAAGCATGTATACTGTATACTTAGTGTTTAATACTTATATGCAGTAACATTCAAGGTTTCTGCCTGGCAGTGAGAAAATACATCTTTCACTTTTGTAAAGCAATAAGCCCAAGAAAGCCATGGTTTATAGTGAATTTAGAATAGAAGGGGTCTTAAATTAAATGCTTTAAAATATATAATAATATAATGGCAAAATACATGTGTTAATATCCCTGTAGTGACAAAAAATGGCTATATATCTATAGAATAAACCATCATTATACTTATTAACCTAATTTTCCTAGTTAAGCCTTTAAAATGCACTTTAAGCTGAATATTAGTGTCTTGAAAAAATTCTAAAATATTATTTAAGGTCATAATGTCAAAGATAAAAGAAACTCATTCATTCATTTTCCTTTGGCTTATTCTTTATTTCAGAGGTCACCACAGCGGTATGAACCACCATCTAATCCAGCACGTTTTAAGCAGTGGATGCCCTTCCAACTGCAACCCAGTACTGGGAAGCACACATACACTCTCATTCATACTCACACTCATACACTAAAATGAATTAGTTTATTCAATTCATCTAAAGCGCATGTCTTTGGACTGTGTGGGAAACCAGAGCACCCAGGAAACCCACATGAGGAGAACATGCAAACTCCACACAGTAATGCCAGCTGGCCCAGCCGGGGCTCAAATTTTTGGCCTAAAAAAATTCAGTTATTAGAAATTAGCTATTAAATCTATTATGTTTAGAATTGTGTTGAAAAAACGTCTCTCTGTTAAAAAGAACTGTGGGACACTATATAAAAATATAAAGGAGGCTGATTATACAGGAGGGCTAATAATTCTGACTTCTACTGTATGTGCAGCAAAACAGAGGTCACAAAGAGGTGTTTGTAGAGTAATTTCCAATCCTATCTATGAAGCTAAAAAAATCAAAACCAAGCACTGTAACTTTCTGTTTTAAATTTTAAAATAAACATTAAGTAAGATTGTAAGTAATGTTAATAATGTAGTCAACTAATATTATCAAACTGATTTATTTACACGTTTTTAGAACGTAGAGACGCATTTATTATTTAAATACACATTTTCACCCCCTCTTGGCTTGTCTATATAAGACCATGATTTAATGATCAACTGTAAAATTAGGTAGAAAGTCTTCATTTACTCCAGTGTCCTCTTGTCACGAAGTACGCCTGATGCCCACAGACTGACAAAAAAAAAGCACAGCCGTCCGTCTGAAACACCCGTGCACAGTCTGAGCCATACAAGACGAACTACTCTCAGTTTCCATAACACTTCTTGTTTCATTATCCTCTCCGGAGCTTGTCAGTGGGAAAAAAAGAGAAAAGATCTGAACCTTTTCCTTTCCGCATTCGAATTTACATCTTTTGCTCATTTCTCGGCGTCTGCCCCTCACCAGGAGGATTCTAATGAAGGGGAGAGCGAAGGCTCTGCTGGGATCCCGGAGAACCTGGAGACAGGAGAGAATGCAGGCCGGTGACGGCACAATTTCCATATGAGTACAATCAGTTTGCCGACTTTTAAAGTGAATGTTTAAGTAGCCTAAGAGATAGGGCTTTGATTTGCCCTCTGATCAAGCCCGAGACGTCTCATTCAGAGAATAATGATTTTCCCCCCTAATTTCACTGTGTTTCCTTCTTATCTCTGAGCTTACAGGTAGTTTAAAACCCAGTGGTATTGTCTTCCCAGAGTTCTGCGGGTGAGAAGGGTCTTTCTTCTACCAGATTAGAGAAGGATGTGCGTGGAGACGAAGGAGATGAGAGAAAGAATTGCAAATGGAGATCGGGGTAGTCATTAGATGCCGGACAGGTTGTCAGGGAGGAGGGCCGGAGTACCTTTGCTTGCACGCATTTCACCACCATATAGATGAATAGCTTTTTTTATGCCTTCCTGACAGTTGATGCTTAAAATAAAACCAAACCAATTCAACAAATGAATGTTATTGATTTTAGGTACATAATCAGGATTTGATGAGATTCTCGTAAATGTTGGTATGCTGGTGTGAAGAACAATAGTGACAGATAAACATTATCCGTAGATGTTTTTAAAGAGACAGAAGGGTTATAAACGTTTTACAAGTATTTGAATATTTACACTGTTTGATTATTTTTTCCCAACAAAACATGATGAAAATTTTTGATGTTAGAAGGTGTATTGTTAATTTAAAGAAAAAAATTGTTTAAAAAATATAAAACTGATATAAACATGTAAAGCTTGCAGTTTGTCACTTCCACCTACATGGATCACCATTTTTTTCATGTCACCTCATACTTAAGTTTCCCATCTAATCTTTTGACCAATCAAATGCGCTCGGGTATCTGACTTGTCCCACCCCTTCAAGATGCTTTTCATTTAATGTGCTTGAACAAAGCGGCAACTTCCCGCTCTCCCTTGTGAAGCCAAAACGGAATTAACTGAAACTGCAATTCATCGACTCGCCTTTAGGGGCTCCAGGAAGTCCAGATGATCACTGACTGCAATGATAAACTGGCCAATTTTACAGCTGATAAAAAGATGTTTACAGCCTGGTTCAGTTGTTTTACTAAGTTTTTTTTAAGTCTGCATAATTAAGGACATTGTTACTAGAGTGACAACTAGGTCTCCTTGGTCGCTGTCTCGTCCCCTTAGCTGATTCCGATTGATCAGCTGCTGAACTATATGTATATATAGTATCATATTTTACACTGTCAATTGCCATTTGGAATTATTTCCTACAATTATCAGACAATATGGCATGCTGTGTGCACTTAGTTGCTTACAAGCCATTCAAGTTGCCTCCATTTATCAGGTGAGTGAAATCATATACCTATACCATATCTATAAATGTATTTGTTTTACTTAAGATCATTTATCGTTTATACTTTTCTTTAGAACTGTTATGCACTCTAGAATTTGAAAGATTGATTATCTGTAGGCTTTAGAACAGTCATCTGAAACATTGTCATACAGTTTTATGCAGAGGATTTCATAAATGGCTTTGCATTTACCAACACAGACTATATTTGAAGTATTTGGAAGAAGTTTTTCTCCTGTAGAAAAATGTTGTAAGAACATTGTTTAGTCGCTTAATGTATTACAGCAGTGTTTTAAAAAGACTAAACATTTTATTGGTCGCAGGTAATCAAGCAAAATGCTAGCAAGTGTTTGTAGCTCCACTGCTGCTCTGCCTATTTGCCATTATTTGGTCACCGCCGGTGGGTGCGATGACACGCGAACAAAATGACGACGGTTGACCACACCTACTTGTAGCTTCATTTGCATTCTTTAGAAACCTATAGGTGACGTCACGGATACTAGGTCCATATCTTTTAGTCTATGGCTTGAACTCAATCACTTTTACTGCCAGAGCTGTGATAAAACAAAATTTTTAGTTTAGTTTATTTATTTATAAAGTGCAAATAAATCTACAGGTGTTGGTCATTGTGCTGTACAAACCAAAAAGCAAATTCAAAAATAGACAGCAATAGATAAAACATCATAGAATACACCCAGCATACCATCAGGCATCAATGATAAATAACAAGACACCAGATAAAAAAAATAGGATAAAATTTCTCCCAATTTAAAAGCTCGTTTTAGGAAGTTTAGTTGAAATGCTATTGGCTAGTTAGTTTATTAGCAACTCTATGTCCCACCCTTTCTTCATGCTTCATTTGAGATTATGTCAAATATAGAAAAACAAAAAAATTACATTCCAAAGCACTTTGCTGGACTTTTAATAGATAAGACGTTATAGTGTCACAATTTGTTAACATACCTGCACGTGTATTAAAGATCGCATTGAATGCATTAATACATTATGTTTAAATTATTCTCTGATACCTACATAGAAGGTACATGTCTTAGGAAAATGCAGAAATTCTGCAGAAATCGTTTTACAAGCCAATTTAGGATAAAACGCTTTGTTTTTACCTTATTTGGAAGGGTCATAAATATTAATGGGCTCTGCACTTATGCTCCCCCTGCAGATAATGTCTCACACAGCGAGATGTAGTCTGAAATACACAAGTGCAAAATAATCATACTTCAGTAATCAAAACAGTTACATTACAAACATGCACATGTGCCTGTTGCTTTATTACAAATGAACAGGGCAAATTTCACAATCTACACAATAAACCAACAAAAGATACAGTTCAACAGACAATGGGGATGGTGTTGAATTATCTCACACAAAATGTGTGTTTTCATGATCTGTAAACAGATAAGATTTTCCATGCCTGCAGCTTACCCAGAGCCTGTTCTTGTCCTTGTTTTCAAAATAAGAGTCCCACTTTCACATAAAACATAACAGTTTTAAATATATAAAGGGGGGGGGGACTGGGGGGACGTTTGGTTAAATTGAACTAGGGCAATGCAGTGGTGCAGTAGGTAGTGCTGTCGCCCCCGTGTGGGTATCCTCCGGGTGCTCCGGTTTCCACCACAAGTCCAAAGACATGCGTCATAGGTGAAATGGGTAGGCTAAATTGTCCGTAGTGTATGTGTTTGTGAATGAGTGTGTATGGTTGTTTCCCAGTGATGGGTTGCGGCTGGAAGGGCATCCGCTTTGTAAAAAACATATGCTGGATAAATTGGTGATTCATTCCGCTGTGGCGACCCCAGATTAATAAAGGGACTAAGCCGAAAAGAAAATGAATGAATGAATGATGAAAAAATCACACTAGAGTTCATTTTTGCTCTTGGTGCGGTTTGTTTGGGGAGGTGTGAATGTAGCATTCGCGCTCGAGTGCGCACCAAAAATGGACCAAAAAAACATACAGATGTTCAATAACATCTGGCCAACAAGTGATGTGGATTTTGTCACATGACTGCATTTTGGTTCATTTCAACTGGTTCGGACCAAACCAATCAGTGGGTGTGAAAAAGAGTCAAAAATATGAGAAAAATGCACCATAGACATGCTCCTAGTATTTCCCTTAAGAGCAATCACTATCTGTACATTACCTACTACAGCAGGGGAGTTCTCGAGACCTACCTGAGCTCAAACATCCCTCTCGCCTTGCAAACGGGAGGGAGCCCTGGGCTTGAGGATCCTATGAGCTTTAAAATCAATCATCAGCTAAGTGTGAACTCTTGAAATCGTATTTTTTTATGGATAAGAATGGTTTCTGGTGTCCAACATTTAAAAAAAAATCTTATTTAGTATTCAGCAGAAAAAGAAAAAAAAAGTTTTGGAATCACTTTGGAATCACCATTTTCATTTTTGGGTGAACTATCCCATTAACTGCTGCTTTCTCATTGCTATTAAGCGAAAAATGTGCAGCATATATTTACACATTCAACTGAACACTCTTAGTGTGAAGGCACCTGGATATTTGCTATGATTTTATCACTACAAAGGTACTTGGCATTTCTTTTCGCTCAAAAATGAAGAACAAAAAGAATTTCATTGTAATTATATTAGGCTCTGTGCTGCTTTCAATATCATGATAACAACAAAATACTGCATCTAAAAAGACAGATGAAGAAAAATTAAAATAATAGCCCTTAGTTGACTCTCTCCAGACCTTACATTTCTGAGATCGCAGTTAATCATTTAAGTCACATGGAACTTTTTCCCAACTTTCCGCTGGAGAAACAGCCTTCACCGACTCAGTCTATCAGAGCTGAACCAACAGACCTGTGCAGTTTTGCTGCAAGCTATTACTCTTTCATACCCCCTCTCCTTTTTTCTGTGGAAAGGTGCCTCACCAATTATTTTGAGATGGATGCAGGGATGCAGAATGACTAGAAGCATCAGGTTCTCTTATTTTTTTATCCAGCGGTCCATGCCTTAGGTAAGGGCAGAATGGCCAGAGGCTACGGCAGCTCTCAGGGGACATAGGGGGCTCATAAACTGTGAAACTGACAACTCTCATCTATTACCTCTGCTAACTAGACCTTTAAGAACCTTGACAGCCTGTGCTACGTGCCTCTTCCACCCTACCTGATATTTTTCCGCAAACATGGTTCTTAGGAAGTTTTTCAGTTTGTAGCACTGGCTCATAAAAATCCACATCATGTTAAAATCCACCTTCAAGGACAGGCCTACTTAAATGCAAGATTTGAACTTGAAACTTTTAAAATATACAACATATACAATGTCATTTCATAGATAGCCCAATACACTCCAGATAAATGATGTTAGCATTGCTCTAACGCTACAGATGCAGTTTGTAATTGAACTTCTGTCTCTGTCAGGTGACTTCCAGCGTGCCGGTGGCTGTTGGCGAGAGGCTAACACCTTAAAGCCTGGTGTAGCCGCGGCTGCTGTTCCCCAGGTGCTGGTGCTCTGAATCCTACAAGCCTTGCAGGACGCCTGCAGGAATGTTCCTTCAATCACAGGGAGTCTCATCACTCTCCTGTGCGAGAGGAAGCTGCTCAGAAACACTGTCACCTTCACTTAGCCCCGCGCACAGACAAGTCCCACTGCGCTCGCTGCTTGTAGATGCTCAGACAGCAGACACAAACACACATACTGGCTCTTCACTGGAATTGTAGCAGTGGGATATAACGAAATAACCTGACATACACATACTCACACAAACACAAAGTCATGTTAAAGGACTTTCTGTTCAAAACTGTTCGTCTTTATCAAATTTACTGGGGATTATTATATAAATGCACTCAGTATATGCACTAAAAACATGTAAAGTCCATGTGAACTGCTGTTTGCAGCACTTTGCTTCTAACAAATGTGACAAATCAAACTGAATTAATGTGAACAGGATAATAGTTCTTATGCGTCACAAACTGATAGAATTCTAAATAGTGGATACAAAAATAAGTTAAAATTTGTACTGTTGTTATATCTGGCTTATTAATAGTTTTGACTATTAGTTTGTTTCTTAATATGTATCTGCTATTCCTCTTGGTTTTTACTTCTATGTTTTATATTAGTAGTTATCTATAGGTAGTTTGTTGTATGTACACTTGGTTCAGTCTTTTGGCTCTTTGTGGCTTTAAGAATAATAGTACTTGAACTTGCTATATTTTTACTCACACTTTTTTTCTATTTTACAAATGGCAAATAACACCTTGAATCAAATACAATACAAAGATTAAGCATATAACAGTATTTTTTATTATAAAATGTATTTCTTATGTATAAATGGATGACTTGAAAAATAGGATAATAGTCGTTTCTGTAGTGAGCCATTTACTGATGTTTGCTTCAGATGATGTATTACCTTCTGATCTGCTCACAAACACATCAGGCTGCTTCAATCATGTCAAACTAATTTGATTTGTACATGTTTAAACTGCGATGATAATGATGACATCAGTATTTAATAATAGCCAATGTGTGAGTTAACAAGCTATTGTACTAGTCTACTGGACAGCTGATATGTAGAAAAGAAGAAAAAATTGTACTTGAACAGCATGAATGGACAAATACAAACTCCTCAGGTCACTATTTCTTATTTTCATTCATTCATTCATTCATTCATTCATTCATTCATTCATTCTCCTTTGGCTTAGTCACCTTTATTTATTTTACTGTAACAAACTATAAGGAAGAAAAATTCTAAAGTCATGTAACATGTCCATGTCATTCATTCATTCATTCATTCATTCTCCTTTGGCTTAGTCACCTTTATTTATTTTACTGTAACAAACTATAAGGAAGAAAAATTCTAAAGTCATGTAACATGTCCATGTTTGAAAGATCTCATTAAGTACTGTGGAACATACATTATGATTCAGTGTAACATAAAGACAGTGGAGAACATATTGAGAAGCCCTTCACATTCTATAAAATAGTCTATAGCATTTAATTTATACTTTGCTGTCTGAGCCATTGAGCTTGTTAAGGCAGCATTTGATAAGCTACGACAGTCATACATACAAGCACTGTTCTCTTTTTTCATGTTTCCAAACAAGAGCAGACTATGGAAACAGTGGAAACATATTTACGCTGTCTGAATTGTTCATCTGCTATTTATCACATGACTGTCTGGAATATTCAATTCTGATAGATCAATCCCAAATTTCCAAGGTATGTTAGGCTGTGATAACAGCTGCTAAATAACACAGGATTTGCGTTGTGCTGCTGATAACCCCCTTGATGTATTTTATCCCTAACATAATACAATAGGTGCTATACTCTAACAGTTGTAACTTGTAAGCGAACAAGTGACAAATTTCAGACATAGCTTTTGTGTCTGTTGATGGTTCCTCAGATTCTAGAGCACATTTGATTGGTCAAAAGATCTCAAGAGAAGCCTAAAGTCTCAGTTTGTAATTTTCGCCACTAGAGGGTGTATATTCAAAGTATACTGGTGATGCTGTGTCTTTATTACATTCTATAGGAATCCTGTAGAAGTCCTGCAAAAACACATTTTCATAGTAGTGCCCCAGACAAAAAAAAAAAAATTAAAAAAATAGCCTGAGTGGGATATAATACAAACTAGAGTTTGAAGGCGTATGACGTAATTAGCATGGCGACCAGGGCACGGTCTATGACTCTAAATTGCTTATTTCTCCAGGTTTGCGCATATGAACATTTAGGATAATGCACAGTAAGTACTACTTTAACAAATATTTAAAACTGTGGTTCTGGGATATTTTAATAATAAAAAGTCTCGCTTTTTGTGGCAAAAAAGACATTGCATTGTCGACCCATATAAGCGAATGTGACTATATACAGTTGAAGTCAGAATTATTAGCCCACCGTTGAATTTTTTTTATTTAAAACATTTCCCAAATGATTTTTAACAAAGAAATGTTCACAGTATGTCTGATAATATTTTTTCTTCTGGAAAAAGTCTTATTTGTTTTATTTCGGCTAGAAAGAAAGCAGTTTTTAATAATAATAATAAAAAAAAAACATTTTAGGGACTAAATTATTAGCCCCTTCAAGCTATTTTTTTTTTCAAATTTCTACAGAACAAACCATTGTTACAATAACTATATAACTAGACTATTACTATTACCCTAACCTGCTCAGTTAACCTAATTAACCTAGTTAAACATGTAAATGTCACTTTAAGCTGTATAGAAGTGTCTTGAAAAATATCTAGTAAAATATTATTTACTGTCATCATGGCAAAGATAAAATAAATCAGTTATTAGAAATGAGTTATTAAAACTATTATGTTTTAAAATGTGTTGAAAAAATCATTAAACAGAAATTGGGGAAAAAAATAAAGAGGGGGTGAATAATTCAGAGGGGCTAATAATTCTGACTTCAACGGTATATCATGTAACTCAAATTATATTATGTTAGATTATAGATTTTAGATTAGATTATTTTAGCCTATAGACAACTTTGCAGCTAAAATTGGATAATAAAAGCTACAAAATGTTTCATTTTGTTTGAACATCGGCTTTAAAGTATCTACCTCAAATCATTAACATAGAACACACATCATACTAAACAAATTACAAGGAAGAACATGCAATGCAAGATTATGCTGCATGTGGTCAGCAGTAATTCTGCAACTCAAACAACAGCGTGAAATCAATGAGGCCGAGTGGAATGAAAAGCCGGGGAATAATTGGCTGGCAATCAATGGCGTTTTGAATACAAGTCTGGTTTTTGCCATATCAAGAGCATCCGAATTAGATTTTATTGGTGTATCTCAAGAGATCAATGCTTACAAGGTCATGGTTTTATCTGGCACTACTCATGTCATTAGAGGCGTTTTAATAATTCATGCTGCCCAGAGGTACTGAAAAGAGAAAACAAATGAAGATTCACCAAACCAGGACAATGTTAATCCCTGAAATACTGCCACTGTGGACAAATCTGTTTGTCATGTCATCTCGAATGTTGCTAAATCGATATCAGGAGTGTATATCACTGCCTACGTCTATCTGTTCTGTTATGTTAAGGTATTCTAGAATGTTTAGACTCACACACCAGTGAGAAAAAGCCTTAGGAAAGTGATGAAGCCGAGAAGAGATTATCATGATTGCAGAGGATTAAATGTGGATGGGCTCTCTGCACTTCATTAGAAAACATATTGACCAGAGTAAGTATCTAATTAAGAGACCTAATCCACAAAATCAATACAAATTCAGATCAAAAAGTTTAGCATTTCTTTTCCGGTGGCTTAAAATGAGACGGACAGCCCGGGATATTTCAGGAACGCTGATCATGCTCTCTACCAAGTGCACGGGGAGGGAGCGAAAATAAAAATGCGAGATGAAAAGATGGAGAACTAGGAAAAATACAGATTGCCGTTTCAGAGAGCCTGCACATTAGAAAGTGACAAAATGACACAGATAATGAATAAAGAAATAGTCTTACAATTGAATGTGAAGACTAAGAGATAGAGTAACATTGAGCTTTATTGATAAAAGGCTGAATTATTTAACAGAGCAAGAATTTATTAAAGATGGGAGCTGTGACAAGTGCTCTGAAAACGGGGACAAGTAGGAACTGGATACAAGCCTCATGTTTCCATTCATTCTAATTACAAACGCTGCATGAGAACTCCTTGCACATAAGAATTTGGGTATACAAATAGTTATCATTTGAATTACACAGCGCTTCTCCTTAAATATAATGTAATTTTTATATGCTTGCAAATGTTGAATCTGCCTTTACAAGAGCTGTGGAAAGAACAATGTATTTTGTATAAAGCACAACTCTGAGTGTAACTTCTGTTTAAATACAAGTAACACTTTGGTGAGACATGTTTGAAGCTGAACTGTACAGTTTAAGGAACCAGGATGGCACATGGTCAAAATCTGGGCTACGTGTTAAATATTCATTGTAAAGCAGATGTACGAAGCACTTTTCTGTGTCGCCTTTTAATACGTTCTCTACGATTATTAACAATCAAGGCAGAAGCCTCATTAAAAAAACGTCATTTCAAATAAAATATTTGCCTGAGTAATGTGCTGTTTAATTGGCCTGAACCATATTAAAAGAAATGAAGGTTTTGTGTAATTAACACTCTTTTGAGGAACGAGATAAAGGAATCATGGGAAATACGCCAGAGACCTGCAAAGTAAAGTCCCATGGCAGGATGTTACATTTTATATGAAGACAAACACACAGCTCTGAACAGGAAGCTTTGTCATGTTCCGCCGTGTGTTGCTACTGTAAGAAGCGTGTGTTGCATTAATGTGTCTTTTTGTTGAAAAATGGACATTTGCGCTTTCAGTCTTACTTCCCTCGCTTTCATCAGTTTTTGTGAGATTTAAAAGTCAAAAGTAAAGAAAGTAGTGAAGAATAGTACATGAGAAAATATGACTAATGTTTCTTTAATGGACTGCTTCTTGGTTTCACCTTATTGCAAATTCCGCTCATAATTTTATAAGGATTTTATGATGTAATTCAACATTTTTTCATTTGAATTTATTTGACACCTTAAAAAATACTGTTATGCAGTTAATTTTCAATTAAATCTCCACTAGAAGTTATCAAAGAAGTTCCAACTCCTTTTTCAGCTTAAAATACTGAAGGAAATCCTATTGTTTCTGCTCTGGATAAAATAGATTAAATTGCTATAGGTACATGTTTTGAGTAAAACAGTTTTATATACTTGTTTTATTTTGTCATATATGTCTTTAAAATTTCTATGATGAACATAATGATTTAGATCATATAGTAATATAGTATAGTAGTAATAAAGTATAGTCATATTAGATGATAGTATGATAGTAATTATGAAACAAACATCACTACTTGCGATACACTTTTTATACACATATACACTTATTTAACAACATACTTTACATGCCAATTTGCACATAAAAGCTGTACATAGAACGTTGTATACAGTAATATACCTGTACATACACTTATCAATTTATATATTTGCATTCATTACTTGTTTCTATTTTTAAAATATTTTTATAATCTGTTTTTTTTTTTTTTTTTGTCCTGTCTCTGTAATTATGTTGCACTGTAGAATTTCTGTCCCAAAACAAATTTGTTGTATGTTTAAACATACCTGGCAATAAAGCTCTTTCTGATTCGGATATATTTGCGGAAAATTAGTCAATATAAAACATTAAATATCTGGTTCTAAAAAGTAGATTAGTTATCAAAATTAAGAGATCAACCTACCATTTTCTATATTTTAAAGTCACTCCCGTTTAAAAGTATCCTAAAAAGAGTAAAGAGGTTGTTTGTAAAACAAATTTCATTAGTAGTATGCAATAAAAAACTTATTCAATAACTAAAGTTGACAAAGAACACTGATTGAAATTAAAATATACTTGCAAAAACCTCACAGTTATTGGTGTTAGGCATGGCAATTTGCTGTCAATTCTTTAATTTAATCTCTATTTAAAAGACAGACATGTTTTCACTGACTTTGTAAAATGGTGCTGTTCTAAACCAAACTGAAAACCACTGACAGCAGTGTTTGGATAAGTCGTTCCAAATCTATGATTTGTAGAATATTGCATCTTTACTTAGCTACTCATTAAATCCTCACAAAAAGACTGGTCATCCACAAAAGATGAATGCATTAGTGGGCAGGATAATGTGGAGAATATCTCAGGGATCTGTAAAAACTGCTACTTCAGTTGTTCACAGTTCAGCTCTGAACACTGTATAAGGATTTTGACATACTTTGTCTTAACCTTTTGTACTGAAATTTCAAGAAAGGATCAAAAGACTATTGAAATTTTCTGAGGAGTATGTTGTGTGAACAGGCAACTAATTAATTTCATTTTGTTTGAGTCTACTTGAAAATATTATGCAGGAAGTAAAATTGGGCAAAGACTGAACCCAAAGGGTTTAAAGAAGTATGTGGAAGGTGGATGAGGAAGTGTTGTGGTTTAAGGGATGTTGGGCCTCTTTTAAAAAACATTTATCCCTGTGTTTAAAGTCTGAAACATGGATTGTTTTATTTTAACCTACACTACCTGAAAAAAGTCTATAATAATAAAAAAGTCTAATAATAATAAGAATAATAAGAATAATAATCAATTGGCTTAGTACAAACCAAAGAAGAGGGAAAATTCTTCAGCAGGATAGCACTCCATCTCATGCTTCAGCCTCCACATCAAAGTTTATGAAAGCAAAAAAGGTCAAGGTGCTCCAGGATTGGCCGCCCTGTCACCAGAAATGAACATTATTGAGCATGTCTGGGGTAAGATGAAGGAAGAGGCATTGAAGATGAATCCAAATAATCTTGAGGAACTCTGGGAGTCCTACTCTGGTAATCTGGGAGTCCTACAAGAATGCTTTCTTTGCCATTAAGGTATAATGTCATTTTTTATTTATTTTAATCTATTTTATAATTTGTCATTATCATTAGTTATCAGTAGTTTATGGCAAATCAACAGAACTAAAACAATCAACCAAAGACTCAAAACAATCTAAAAATCGATCCCAAATCACAAAAGAATGAAATACTGTAACTGAAGAAAGGTCCATACACTTTTTTTTTTTTTTTAATTGCACCTTTTTGCTTCTGTCTTTATCATTTTTTTATAGTGTACAGCCTTTTTTTAATTCCATTTTTTGATATCCACAGAACTGACAGTAACTTAGAATTGGTCACTTATTTTTTTTTTTTTTAGAGCTGACAATTTTAAGTAAAAAAGTTATTCATGCTTTGACCAGCTTGACAACAATTTGAGTTTCAGCAGTTAAGATTTGTACAGGATAGTTGGCACGCCATCTTTACGCTAGCCCCGTTGTTCTTGCCAGTCCAGTACAACAGTGTTTGTAGTTTTCACCATGTGCTTTGGCAACTCCATCAATATTTAGGCCCACACCTCTCTGCACACACACATAAAAGTCAGTGGATGGAGTGGAGTTGTTGCCACCACTCCCACTGTTGCTAATTACCACAGTTTGCTTTGTACGAAGCCCGGCTGCTATTCTGATTGGATTTGCTTGACAAATAAATAAATGATCATCATGAAAATATAATGGCCACCTCTATAACCTTTTCCTGAAGTTTGGTCTGCAAGCAATGGAAGACCCCACGGACATTCCCAGAATCCTTTTGTTCTTCCTTTTTACGTTTAACCTGGCTTGGCTCTCACGCCAGATCCCATCGTGACATCACCTGTGCTCTCTCTTGCCAACTCTTAGCTGCCTTCCCATATTCTTACAATTTATTTATTGAACTTTAAAGCATTTTTTCTTTACTTTCTCGCTCCGACTGTGTTGTGTCCATTCATCTGGTTATGGTTCATCTATGTGATTAGTCCTTTGTTTGACTGCACTGAAAACAACGTATTGAACCATTCTGAAGTGTGTACAACATAAATCCAAGAGCTGGCTCGTACATCAATAAACACTGCAAAAACAGCACTAGACTCTGGAACAGACACATATTCTCTAATTATTTAGACAACTTTTGTTTTAGTTTTATCAAAATAAACTTTTTATTACTGTTTTGCTTTTTGCTTTTTTTTACAAATGAATGCCTTTTATTTACTATTAAACAGGAAACATGCAAGTAATAGTACAGTATATGCTTGCTAAAATGCAACTAGTTAGTTATTTACTTATTTTCTTACTCCCAGGGCCATTTTATATCGAAGTTGTGTTTTGTTGGTGTTTCGTAACATCTAATTTCTACGAGGTTTTTAACCAAACGTTCAACCCCAACCTGGAGGACCAGGACATACACACATACAGGACTCAGCAGGTATGAGTAAAAACCTTGTAAATCTATTAAATGTATAGTTTTAATAAGAAGATAAACAGTATCATATTTATATTTGTGCATATACATTAGATTAGTGAGTACTAAAACCAAATCTGAAGCTTATCTAACAAAATAACTTACGATAACAGTCCAAAAACAAGTAAACTCCAAATGTATATGTAATAGAAAAATTTTTAATTTTAAAAAAGGAAAAATCAAGAGAAGCAAAACAATTTAAAAAAATACACTACGGACAATATAGCTTACATAATTCACCTATAGCGCATGTCTTTGGACTTGTAGAGTATTTGGAGCACCCGGAGAAAACCACGTAAACACAGGGAGAACGTGCAAACTCCCACTGCTCAAACCAGTGTCCTTCTTGCTGTCAGGCGACATCGCTTCCCACTGCATAACCCATAATCCAACTTTTTAAAGTTTTAATTTTTTTCAAATTGCTTGAACTTACCATTGGAAATCAATAAAATAAATGTGCTGTAAAAATAGATATAGAGAGAGATTCAGAAGTATATACAAATTATAATTCTGTTATTATCTCACTCTCAATAAATTCACAATTATTTAAAATGTATCAACCAACACAGGCAACATATAATTTTAAAATACTAAAAATTTTCAGAAAAACTTACATTACATTTTCAACATTAAATGTTTTTAAAGCAGAGAGCAAGGTCATATAATATTGCAACGGCTCACTTTTTTTTTATTTATATTTTTGGTCAACCAGTTAAGTAAAATGTGTCTAAAAAAATCTATTATGTCACCATTTATTATAAATTCATTACTTACCTTAATTATTTTATGGAAAAATTGGCAACACTTTATTTTGATGGTTTATTTGAGTATTAGTAGACTGTCTGTTTAATTTCTGTTGATACTGCTTCTTTAACAGACATTTAACTGACTACGAGAAACTTTGCAAG
This sequence comes from Danio rerio, assembly GCF_052040795.2. NCBI lineage: Eukaryota > Metazoa > Chordata > Actinopteri > Cypriniformes > Danionidae > Danio > Danio rerio. The sequence continues at coordinate 38,944,974 of NC_141021.1, forward strand.
AACATGAAACTTACACTAACCCTAACCTAATAATTTACCTTTTCAATGAGAATTAGTTGGCATGCAGGTGCAATGTATTCAACAAATGGACCATCAAAATAAGGTGTGACCAAAAATATTAACAAAATGGTCCAAATCAACACAGAAGTCAAATGTGACTTTAAATGTATGATGATTTTAAAATTGTTGTTGTGTACACATTTATTTTTCAATTCAATTGTTTCAACTGTCAATGAATGATTTTTAATCATGTTGAGTAAAACTGAACCTTTGGTTAATAACATTTCATAAAAAGATAACATTTTTATCTTATACATTTTTTTCATAAGCATGTCAAGTCATCTTCCACCCTTGTTGAGTGTGAGCGATATAAAACAGCCTTTGTTAGAATGTCGTTAGCATCATCGCTTTTGTACTTTCAGTTACTTCAATGCTGTCCCTCTCTAGGCCATTAGAACTGTTGAAGGAAAGCTCCTGTCAGTGGCTCATCACTCTCTGAATCTCCCTCAATTGTCTGTGTCGGTCTTCCTGCCACTAGTTAAAGCTGGTTACTCTGGTGACCTCTTTGCAGGACCCTGACCGTTAGCGGGCAAGCATGTGGGGCGAGCGAGCGAGCGAGGCACGAGTCTCTTCCTTCAGCTCCACCATGACTTTCTGGACTCGCTCGCTCCACTAATTAGCTCTTTAGAGATTTCTCCTCATGGAAGCGGGAAGGAAAGAGCGAGCGAGGGAGGGCAGGGGGGAAAGAAGGAACTGTGGCAGCCGTGATGGAGGTACTCCATGTCAGAGAAGAAGGGAAGAGATGAAAAACTTTCAGCCTGATAGATGTAACTCAGTCCATTTTTTTATTATTTTTTTTCTGTTTTCCCCTCTCGCTCTCGCAAAGAACGGTTCAATTATAAACAGACAAGTTTAGGCAAATCAAGACAGGAACAAAGTCTTCCGACTCAGCAGCGGCCCCAGGATGGAAGCAGCCTGCGACTGTGCGGCACGGCCGGAGGTTACCTGTCCCTGATATCCGATAAGCCCGGCCAGGTAATGAAGCTGGAAATGTGGTCCGATGATTGGTTGTTTCTGAAGGGCCCCGGCCAGCATGAAAGATTCACCTCGGCTTTGTCTTCTGGAGTGTAAATATTGTGCTAGCGGAATATGAAAGTAGCGCAACACTAAGGTACAAAAAACATAGGGAAAAAAGATCAAGAGCGGGTCTTACATCAAGGAGGACCCCGAGGATGTCTTTGTTGTCAACTTCAGAAGGGAAGAGAGGAGCAGAGGAGGAAGCTGGCAGAAGGGGAAAAGATGCCAGAGAAAGGCTCAAAGGAGCATCTCTGGCCAAGGTGATCGGTATTCCTCGGCAGTCTGCCTCCTGGCTCTGAAGTGGGGGAAAGAAGCTGGCAGCCAAGCCAGAGGGTATAACAGCACAAACACCTTCAGCTCTGCGAACTGGCGTACATACACACAAACACATTATCTGCCGGCGCTGCTCACACGTTAGCCCTAGATGTACCTCTGTACTGACTGTGCATATTCATAATCGGGGCTCCTGACTGCTGGTAAATGGGCACATTTTGTGACAGTTTGTTTTTCCAGGCAGGGGTGCTTTTCCCAAACAACGCTGCTAATATACTGTAGTGCAATGCATACTAGCTTGGTTACAGAACTTTGTCACATAACAAATTTTGCATCATTTAAACCATGTTTAGAATTATTATTAGGGATGTCACTCAGGTTGTAGAATGATAAAATCTGACAATTAAAAAAAAAATAAAAAAATAAAAATAAACAATAAAATTATATATATATATATATATATATATATATATATATATATATATATATATATATATATATATATATATATATATATACATATATATATGTGTGTGTGTGTGTGTGTGTGTGTGTGTGTGTGTGTGTGTGTGTGTGTGTGTGTGTGTGGTTTAAGATGTTGGCTCGAAGTTGGATTTTGGTCACTTTCCAGCAAAACCTAAAATTAATCAAATATCAATGCCATTTGACATCATTATTGGACATCAATATAATGTTGTCCTTAGACACTGGCTAGGCATTGAATTTTGGTCACCTGACTTCACAACCTAATTCTAACCGAATATTAATGTCATATGATGTTTTGTGCCTGCTGGGCAATAACTAAACATTCAACAGAATGTTACGTTTACACACATCCACAAATTACATGTAAATGCATCAGCTTTTTACAACGTAATACTCACTACTCTTGAGTACTTTTAAAAGGGCTACTTTTTACTCATACTTTGAGTAATATTTACAACAGACACTTTAACTCTATTTGCACTACATTTTTAGGCAAGTAATGTAATTTTACTTAATTATGATTTTTCAGTACTCTTTCCACCACTGCATATTTGGCACTCTCCAGAAATGCATACAGGGGTACGTATCAATAATGAGCCTGGGTTGAGCATTCCACAACATAGGAACACAGTCTACTTTAAACTTTAATCTATTACGCTGAACAATTAACCAGAACAGACATGAGGATCTCAGATTCCTACTTAACTTATAAGGTTGCAACCTCTTTTTTTATATACTCGATGGTTTGCTCAGGCAATGCCCTAAAAACCATCACAAGAATTTTAAAAATGAATTCTAAATTTGACAGGGAGCTAATGTAAAGAATTTAAAATAAGGCAAATATGAGATCTCTTAGATAACTTGGATAAAAGCTTGGCAGAAGCATTTTGAACCACTTGTAGATGCTTGAGAGATAAGTTGCTAAGACAGCTTAAAAAGAGAGTTGTAATTATCAGGAGCCAGGAGGATGTACATGCATGCATGCATAATCATAACACACTTTAGATTAAATCAGAGAGCTCTGTTATCCTTCATATACACAGCAACAGTTCGGAGACTTCAGAAGTTCAGAAAAGAAACCAACAATTTTGTAAAAATCATCCTATGTAACTTAGTGATTCAATTGTAATCCTACAAAACTCCAAAAACACTTTTCTGTTAAAAAAAACAAAACAATTTTGTGTAAAATAAAAACTGCAAATATGAATTTGTTCAACAAGCAGGTAATGTTTGTAACCTTATAGAGTGACTTTTCAGACCCCACTAAAGACATATTTTCAAAAAAGTGACTAGCGACAAATCTAGCGACTTTTTTGGTGTTACTGGAAATTTTTATAGACTCTCATGTGTCAGTATTGTACCATTCCTACTCTTCTCAACAAGCTTCAGGTGATGTCGTTGGCCCCTCCCCTGCCTTCAGCACTCACAGGTGGCCCAGTGCTCACACAGCAGTCTCTTTAACCTGCAGCCAAAAGAGCAGATCACCCCTCTGTGTACTGCCAGCAAATAATTTAACACCGCGAGTGTGAGGTATTTCCTTTGTACAGTCAAATCGATCTCCTTTGTTTTAAATTTAACAATTTAATTTGACTATTTATTATTTTCTTATTCACAATCACAGATAATAAAGTGACAGTTTTGGAACTGGTCTGAGTTTATTTCGTCTTAAAGATTCCTACCAATTTACTACACATCTATACTGATATACCGTATTCAGACAGCAATAAATTTAGTTAAATTGGCATGCATACATAAAGCGTATACATATATAAACACCCCTCTATTAACCATAGGCTGTTAAACAAACAGAAACGCTTGGACGTGATGACGTCGGTAATAGGCAAATTGTTGTCGGCAGACTTGAAACAGAGAGAGGAGTTGACCACGACGACGGGGTTCAATCCAGTGAAGAAAGTAGATAATACAAAAACAGAATCAAAAAAATAAAAATGACAGGGTGAGAATGTAGTAAAATCTTAAAATGTGGTAAAAATCAGGCAAGGGTTTTTCTCTTTCTTATTTGCTTTTAGAGAGAATGGTTAAGGCAAGAAGGAGGGTAAGTCAGTTGATTGGTCAGTCATTCAGTCAGTCAAACAGTCAGTCAACAGCGGCCTCATGTTGGTTTATGCGAGAACATCAGGCGTGAATGGCACTCACAAGAGAAATTTGAGATCTAAAAAACATACACGGTGCCCTCTGGTGGATTAAAGGAAACAAAAATAGCAAAAAAAAAAAAAACATAGCTCCTGCATGTATTTGGCAACCTAGAGAAATGTAAAGCAGTACATTTTCAGAAAAAGCCTCAGTTGCTTTTATTTTTTTACAACTTTTGTTTGGTGCACTAAAGTGTTCTTTGTGATTATAATTGAACCACTGAAGTTCCACAGAATGTTTCGATAATGTTTTTGGTTCTTTTCTGGATATCTCAAGACTGTAGATATCAATGGAGGACGAGAGAACTCTCGGATTGAGTACTAAAACAACCCTTATTAACTGTTAGTAACACAATGTTAAGGAATTAATTTATATACTCAATGAATGAATGAACGGATAAAATCAATCAATTAAAATATATTTTAAAAAATGGTTGTTATTTAGTTAGTTGCTTTAGACATTCTAGACTATACGGTCTGACACTTAATGTAAAATAAAATAAAATAAAATAAAAGGCTGCACGTAGGCGCAGTGGGTAGCATGATTACCTCACAGCAGAAAGGTCGCTGATTCGAGCCTCTGCCTGGTCAGTTGGCGTTTCTGTGTGGAGTTTGCATGTTCTCCCTGAGTTCACGTGAGTTTCCTCCGGGTGCTCCGGTGTTCACCACAGTCCAAAGACATGCGGTACAGGTGAATTTGGTAAGCTAAATTCTCAGTAATGTATGTGTGTGAATGAGTGTGTGTGGATGTTTTCCAGTGATGGATTGCAGCTGAAAGGGCATCTGCTACATATAACGTATGCTGGATAAGTTGGTGGTTCATTCCGCTGTGGAGTCATCAAATTAATAAAGGGACTAAACTGAAAAGAAAATTAATAAATTAAATGAAATAAAATATAATAAGATAACATAAAATAAAATAAATTAATGTATTTTGATTACAATTGAACCACTGTAGTCCTATGGAATGTTTTTGTAATGTTTTTTTTTTTTCTGGACTTTGAACATCTCAAGACCATAGATGTCTATGAAGGATGAGGGAGATCTCGGTCTTCTTCCAAAATGTGCATTTCTAAAGATGAAGAAAGGTCTTGAGTTCTTAGAGCAACATGGGGTGTGATATTATTAACAAAATTATTTTTGCATGAACTAACCCTTTAATATTAAATATTCAGTGCTACCAAGTCAGGTGTTAATGCCACCAGGGGAGACACACGGGTCAAAATGTAAAACAGAGATTTTTTTTATAAAATAAAAAATCATTGAAAGTATAAACGTAAAATCTTATACTGTTGTGATTAAGGTCTTCTAGGCTAAAAGATGGAACCATTTTAAAAGATGTAAAAAACACACAGTTACAGCTAGCCAGTTTTAAGGAAACACACAACACAGCATGGTTAGTTGTAAAGGGTGTTACAAATAAGCCACACACTGTTGGACATCAATTAAACTAACAAAATCATTTTTGAATTGTAAGTATAATGTTAAAAACTTTTCAAATAAAATGTTTTTTTTAATAAAAATATATATTTTACTGCCAAAATAAATGCATTGTATAATAATGGATAATATTCCAAATAAATCCAAATGTGTTTATGCAATAAATAAATAAACATACTGTGCAATGCAGAATAAAAACTAGGTTGAGCTATAGTACTGAGGAAATATAGCTGCTATTTAAAGTAAACTGGATTAAAATTAATTGTGTGAAATCTGCTTTTTTAAGCATGTGTTACAACTAACCCCGAAGGTGGGGTAAATAGTAACATTTATACTCCTTCCATTTTTGGCAATACTGCACAGAAACCATAGGTCCGGCGATCATACAACCAGTGCTCATTTGTAGGTGAGGCTTGTGTGTTGTTGGTAAAAAAAAACAAATGGTTTGTCTAACTCCATTACTTTGTTCATTATTTGGCCAAAACCAAAAACTGTTACTTTGTGCCCCGCTCTCCCCATCTGTAGAACTTACTGGCACCAATGTTAGTGCTCTTAAAAAAGTCCATTCCACAACTGACAGACACATAATTACCATCAGTTGATCACTTTTGTCTTCAACTCTGAATCAAGTTTCTTTGTACTTTCGGTTCAGATAATTTTCCTGATTTATGTGCCTGTGGTTGATCAAATCACACTTGTGTGCATATCAAGCTCCATATCAAAGCCGATTTCATCTCTTTGAATGCTAAAAACTTTGTTCAGTCGATATTTACTGAACTTTACGATGAAAAATGCAAACATATTTTTGAAACGGAGCAAAAGGTAGCGAATGAATATTCACCAATGCAATAGTAGCCTTGGGTTTTGTGAGTAGGTGTACGAATCGATACTTCTAATTAAAGTCAGAATGAATGCATTTCTGTTGTTTTTAATTCAAATCTTACTTCAATATTTTTCCATTTAATGTAGGTTTGAGTTTGTTCAATAGAAGCGCATCCTGTGCCGTCTTCAACAAGCACCTGTGAGACCACTCGGAAAACTTGGAAACATTCAAGGCTGGGACGAAATTCAATATCTCAACAACGTCAAGAAAGAATCGTTACGGCAATTCAAATTTGCCTCAAATTGACATTCTGTTTAAGCAGCCGGGCCTCCAAGTAGCGAACGGCACAAAATATCTGCCATTTTAAAGCAGAATCCTAACGTCGGCATCCCCGCATCTGCATCCCAAACTCTGCTGAAGTCCTCGGCTCAAGGTTAACACATACGCATTAGTACGGAGACGAATTAAATAAATAAAAAGAGCCGCAAACAATTAGCAATGCATCAATAGGCGGATCAATAGTGATGTGGGTAATTATCACTTCAGGGAGAAGGGATATGGCCTTTCCTTATTGATGTGGAGGGTAGATTAGAAATACATGACAGTGTTTTCAATACATCGCACCTGAAAAATAACAGCTTCTGTAGTGGAGCTGAACTTTGGGTTCTCTTAACTTCACTGAAATCATTTACAGAACTAAAGACAAGCCTCACATTGATATTGTACTCCACTATTGTAGGAGAATGTCAGGCATGGCAGCTGGCTTTGTGTTTTCATTATGGCATTCATCATAGAAACACCCAGTTTGTGTTAATATTAATAGTAACTATTGGGTAATTAAAATACTTGTCGGCTCAAAATAGCCGCAATGCAATTTACTCAGACTTTTAGTTCTTCAAGAAGGGTTACCTTGCATCTTACACCCTTAAAATCATCACATAATACAATGGAAACAGTCATAATGCCTTTGCTCTGGCAATCTGAGATGAATTTTACATCCATTTTATGCTTATTACAAGTTGTTGCACAAGCCTCTTTTTGGCTAATTGAAAAATAACAGGCATGGAAAATGTAAAAGGCCATGTAGCCAAATCCCAAAGCACTTAACCATTCACTGGACCGCTGTCTGCATAGCCTTTAATTGGCAGGCTGTGTTATTGAGCATCAATTAAACATTATGAGAGGATTGTCTAGAAGAACTGAGGATGTATAATTCATCGTTATTGTTGTACAATGTATCAGATTTTTTTTATTTTATTTATATTATTACCTAAATGTCCGTTTTCTGAGACTGACAAGATAACACAACGCTATTTCTCACAACGCTTCACACTCATATTTACATTATATATATATATATATATATATATATATATATATATATATATATATATATATATATATATATATATATATATATATATATATATACATATAAATGGGAACTATGGGACAATGAGTAGTGACCTTGGGGTGAAACGTGAGATCAGTTGAGAAATGGGCCATGAGAGGAAATCATCATTTAAGACTACTACTATTTTACCTGAATGAAAAAGCTGCAGGCGGCACGGTTGCTCACAGCAAGAAGGGCACTGGTTCGAGTCCCGACTGGACCAGTTGGCATTTCTTCGTGGATTTTGCATGTTCTCCCCGTGTTCGTGTGAGTTTCCTCCGGGTGCTCCGGTTTTCTCCACAGTCAAAGACATATGCTATAGTTGAATTGGGTAAACAATATTGACCATAGTGTTTCTGTGTGTGTAAATGAGAGAGTGTATGGGTGTTTCCACTGGGTTGCGGCTGGAAGGACATCCGCTGCGTAAATCATATGATGGAATAGTTGGTATTTAATTTTGCTGTGGTGGCCCCAATCAGGGAGTAAGCTGAAAAAATTAATGATTTAATGAATAAGCTATGCCTGTGTGTGAAATTGTAAAAACGTCCTGTATACTTAATATGGGCTTTAACTGCAGTGTTATTGTAGCATTGTATTATTTAGTATGTATTTTCAGACAATGTTCAGTGTAACAGTTTACTGAATGTTTCTAATCAGCTTTTATTTTTATTTTTTTAGGTATTAATTTAAATTTTAGTTTCAATGTTTTTATTTTTTTTATATATATTTTTTTTCATTTCAGGTTTAGCATTGTTTTATTACAGTAAATTAATTCAAATTCACTTTGCAACTAGTGCAAATTGATCAATGAATAAATAAAATTTTTTTATTTTTTATTTATTTATAATAACCTGAATTAAAAAAAAATGTTTGTTTTAAGTAGTGAATACATGTACCCAAATGTGTGTATATGTGTGTATACTCAATAACTAAATGAACAGATGAAATAATCAATAGATTAAAATATTTTATTATGAAAAAAAGTCAAATAAAATAAAATAAAATAAAACAAAGAACAACAAAACCGCCTTTATGTAACACTTTATTATAAGTCATAATTTATGCTATTAACAACCCATGAACTATTTTAACTGTATTAAGTTTCAACCCAAGTTTTGCACATGACTCAATTTAAGTTGGGTAAATTCAAACATATTTTTGAATATAATTATTTTTGGTTGCCAACTTGTTTTTGTTTTTTTTTTACAGTGTAGTGTGAACAAAGAGCAAAACTATTTTTTTTTTGAGTGTAATAATAAACAGTTATTGACTTAATAATATGCTGGTAATATGCATGTAGTTAATGGTGGAAATTGTGACAAAATAAAATGTTGCCCAGCCTGTTTGTTATGTCTAAATCAAAAGTGCCCAAACTAGGGACCTCGAGCCAAAGTTGGCCTTTGTTAACATTTAATTTGGCCCACCATACAATCTTAGAAGAGGTGTTTTTTGTTTTGGTAGTTTGTTTTATTGTTAAGCTAAAAAAAAAAAAAAAAGCAAACTGAAATTACAATTTTCAATTAAATGTTATAAATAAATCAGATTTAAAAAAAATACACTGTCAGTGATGGACAGAAGACAATGCAGAAGTCATCAGCAGAGGCAGATGAAGCGTATTCTGCGTTGATCTCCATTGTGTTAAAAAAGAAATTATTTTTTTATTGTACAACTGCGTTATTTTAATATAATTAAATCTATTCATTTATTCATTTATAAACAATGTGCATTATTTAGTAATAAATTAAGCCCATGAAAAATAAATTGAAAAAAATTGGCCCATGGTAACTTTAATGTAATAAACACACTAATATAATAAACAAATATTGTTCTGCTTGTTCAACCTAATTGTTTTGAGTTTAATTCACCTTAATTGATTTGTGTTAGAACAACATAAATGAATTGTGTGGAACTTTGCATTTTTTTGCAGTGCAGTTTAGTGTATTTACCTTTGACCCACAGCCCTCAATCAAGTTTGGATTTCTGCCCTTTATAAAAAAATGATGGGCACCCCTTGTCCAAATATTAGTAGTTTTACACTTTGTTCAATGCTGTGTTTCAGTGCACATAGTCACATTCACTGCTCCATCTCTCCTTTATAATGCTCTATAGATTTAAATCAACAAATATACAAAAACAGTTATAGTATGTGTTGTGGTAGTTACAAATCAAAATGTATCCCTATAAATAACGTATGACAGAAAGCCAGTTTCACATAGCATAAACATCTTTCCATCAATATTGTATAATCTTCATAAAAGTCTCACAAAAGAGCTAAAATCCTGAAATCTCATCTAAATTAAATACTCTGTTGTGAAGTCAGACACTCAACATTGATCATTCTTTCCCTGACAAAGCTAATTAAAAATGACACGAAGCAGACAGGCGTCTCACACAGGACAGGATATCATCAATTGAGCTCATAATTTACACACTATTTGATCGGGAAGCACAGATTACCTTAAAGCACCAATATGATGAAATCAAAGTGCAACAGGACGGACAGGAGTCTGAAATGAAGCGCCGCTCTGAATTTTAATATGCACACGGTCTTATCAGGGCAGATTAAATCCATTCTACAACAAAGCTTCACTAGATGGAGCAAAGACACCTCTTTAAAAAAAAAAGCCCAGCCGCCTCTTTCACTGGATGAGCACCAACAGCGAACGCTTTTGCTTTCAAGGTATCTTTCAGCGCGCTGTGATTTTGAAATGTTTATTCTTCAGCATGTTGTCTTGTAAGACTTCAAAGAGACACAGTGGGAGAAATACACATGTCCTCAAATGCTCAACAGACCTATTTTGAAGATGTTCAAAAAGCCACATCACTTGAATTGGAAAAGCTGTCAAATGAAGTAAAGGGAAACACAGACCACTTTAAACTGAACATCAGCTCCTAGAGATAAAAATTACTGGACATCACTGGACAAAGTAAGATGACTGAGTGTCATATTTTACACAGGACAGTCATGTTTTATTTCTGTTCTGACCTATTATGAAAAAAAAATCCTTTTCTATTTTTTATAAAAATAAAACTAATCCATGTCAATCATGTCACATATTGAGTGATTTTCTACCAGAAAGTAAAATATGATTGATAAAATATTTTACTTTAACTTTTATTTAAATATTTATGTGATTTTCCACATAGCAAAATATCTCTGACCCTGCTCTGGCCCACACAACCAGCTTTTGCTCTCCCCACATGCCGCTGTAAATTACGGTTCATGACTGGACCAAGTCTGGTTTCCAGACAAAAGCCAAAAATGGACCATATCTGGGCCAAGTTTCAGCAAAGTTGATAACCTAGAACTGGCCCAGACATGTTGGTATATCACGACTACAATAAAATTGATAAACCCACAAAATATTGTGCTTTACGGGCATGTTTTTTCTCGAAGTGACCTGATTGGTAGATTTATTTATTTATTTATTTATTTTCAAAAATAATAAAAATGTATTTTAAATGTGGGTCAAGATAGGCCAAACTTACATGCCCCAAATATTCATTATTAGCATCTGGGCCAAATACTACATTGATATCTGGCCCAAGTATTATGAGCTGCCTTAAAGTCCCACCTCTGCCAAACCCAGGCCACGCTTGGCCCACAAAGCTATAGGCGAGTGCTGGGTGAATGCCTGCTGTGCCAGCTTTATGCCAAATTTCTTCGCATGTCAAATGTTATTGCTACCTGGTTTCATATTTTTTGTGTATATTATATCTTGGCAATATCAGATAAAATCAATTTTAATACAATAATTTCTGTATAAACATGCACACACATACACACACACACAAGCACACAGACAAGCAAATGTAGAACATATGGGATTTTTTTCCTGTATTATTTCTTCTGATGTTTAATTCAATGTTTTAAATGATTTTTGTTTTTATTCATGAAATGTCACATTTTGTTATTGGAAAGAAGGGGAATATCTAAATCCTTTTTAGTGTAAAATTAAATATTGTTGTGCAGAACATAATTACCATCCAATCACATTTCCTCTTTATTCAAGCAATAAAAAAACAATCCAGTGTCAATAACGAAGAGCATTTAACACTTAAAAAATTATGTTTTCATTAACACACTTTTACAATATTTACAATAAGCTGAAACAACACAATTTTAAATTTTTTTTGGGGGACAACTTAAGTGTTTTAAGTTCAATCCACTTAAATTTGTAACAATGATGAACTGAATCTATTTGTGTTGGGACAACAGAAAGGAATTGTTTGAAACCCAGCATTTTTACAGTGTGTTTCAGTAAGATAAAAACATGAATAAACAATATAGAAAGTATGCTGAAACAAAAAAACATCTTTCTGAAATGCATAGTGTTTCAAATAATCACTGAATAAATATTTAACAGTGGAACAACATCATTAAAGTATTTTTAACACTGTATGTATAGTTATCTCTGGAGAGCCACACACAAAAAAAATACTTTTGCAGCTTCTTCTACTTATTTAAAATGAGTAGAAACAACACAATTCTTTTTTTGGCACAGCATAATCTATTTGTGTTGGGACAACATGTAATTGTGTGGTACCCAGTATTTTTACAGTGCACTCAGTATTCAAAAAAGATGGGCATTTTGCAAAGTACAGTTGAAATCAGAATTATAAAACCCCCTTTGAAATTATTTTTTTCTTTTTTTAATATTTCCCAAATGATGTTTAACAGAGCAAGGACATTTTCACAGTATGTCTGAAAATATTTTTTTCTTCTAGAGAAAGTCTTATTTGTAAGTCTTATTTTAAACACCATTTTAAGGTCAAAACTGTTAGCCCCTTAAAGCTATACATGTTTTTCTCGATACAGAACAAACCATCATTATACAATAACTTGCCTAATTACCCTAACCTGCCTAGTTAACCTAATTAACCTAGTTAAGCCTTTAAATGTCACTTTAAGCTGTATAGAAGTGTCTTGAAAAATTATTAAAACTATTGTTTAGAAATGTGTTGAAAAAAATTATCTCCGTTAAACATAAATTGGGGGGAAAATAAACAAAGGGGCTAATAACGTGGAGGGTTTAATAATTCTAAATTGTAACATTGGTTTTATTCTGCAAACGTCTGATACTGTAATGTTTCAACTTTCAAATTAAAATGTTGTAATTTACGCCCAGTAATTATTATTTATTGTTCTGATGATTGTCTCTTTTTGTTTCAGAATATGCTATGATTTAAAATTAGAGTTGGTCCACCAAATATTTATTTTTTAACTGTTCTTAAAGGGATAGTTTACCCAAAAACAACAATTCTGTCATCATTTACTCACCATCATTTACAGTTGTGCACTTGCAAAACTGATTCAAGCTTATTATTTTTTTTTTTATTAAACACACAAAAACTGGTTTGCAACAAGTCAAAGGTGAATAAATGATGACAGAATTATTTTATTTTTTTCTTTTAAGTAAAACATTGATATTGTTTCTAAAAATTAAAATAAACATGTCTGAAAATACAACACCTTTGCTGATATTTTACCAAAAATAAAGAAAATGTAAGGAACATTTTGAATAGTTTAAATAAACAAATAAATAAATAAATAAATAAATAAATAAATAAATAAAATTCCCAAACACAAAACTATGAATCATAAATACAGAACAACTGTTCCAGCTCTTTCTTCTGTATTTCACTCTGAGAAATCTGCACACTCTGATTATTGGTATAAAAAAAATATTAAAAAAAAAAAAAATAAAATAAAAAAAAAAATAAATAAATAAATAAATAAATAAATAAATAAATAAATAAATAAATAAATAAATTATTGTATTTTCATGAAGGGACACAATTCGATCTCTGTGCAATTAGATGGGCAAACAAGATCAACTCCTCTTCTTTTAATGTTTGCCCAGCTCATGTTGACTCATTTCTGATGTGTCATCTATTGGCCCAAACTACAAACAAAAAGATCAGTCTCAGAGATCACAATTTTTATTTACCTTCTTCTGTGATTTATTTTAAACATCTTTTTTTTTTATTGTTTTCTTCAGCTGCACATTCAGAGTCTTATATAAAACGATGCTAAATCTGGTCAGACTTGCAGAACTTAAATATACCTGTCAAGCGGTTGAAAGTTTGGAGGTTGCGGGTTGCTGCAAACACACTAGTCTCAGAGGATTTAATTAAAGCGCATGTGTGTGTGTGTGCATGTGTATGTGTGGGTGTGGTGAGTTGAGGGTCTTGCTCTGGGACCTGTAAGTGACTTTCATCATGTCTTCTCTTAGAGCTATTGATGATGCCAGAGAGTGAGGGAAAGAAAGATGTCATTCACTATTGTTGATTTTCTACACCATAATAATGACAGCATTATTAAAATATACAGGAAGATCTTTATCACTGGTCATAGACGGTTACCTGGTAAAGGGAAAAAAGTACTAATTATAATTAGAATATATACAGTTGAAATCAGAATTATTACCCCCCCCCTTTGAATTTGCCAAATTATGTTTAACAGAGCAAGGAAATTTTCACAGTATGTCTGATAACTTTTTTTCTACTGGAGAAAGTCTTATTAGTTTTATTTCGGCTAAAATAAAATCAGTTATTATTTTTTTCAATTTTAAGGACAATATGATTAGCCCCTTTAAGCTATATATTTTTTTCGATAGTCTACAGAACAAACCATCCTCATACAATAACTTGCCTAATTACCCTAACCTGCCTAGTTAACCTAATTAACCTAGTTAAGCCTTTAAATGTCACTTTAAGCTGTATAGAAGTGTCTTGAAAAATATCTAGTCAAATATTATTTACTGTCATCATGGCAAAGATAAAATAAATCAGTTATTAAACAGGGAAGTTAATACAGGGCTATTAATTCTGACTTTAACTGTATATATATATATATATATATATATATATATATATATATATATATATATATATATATATATATATATATATATATATAAATTGAAGTCAGAATATAGTTATAATAATAATAAGGGTGATGTGAGAAAAAAAAATATGCCATTAACTGTTGTTGATTTGAATCATCACATTATTAAAAAGATAAATATCTTTAGTGATTTTGCATAATTCTTATTTATTAATTCATATGATTTAAAGTCTGTCAGCTTTATTGTCAATTCAACCGCATGTAAAGGACATACAGATGATCAAAATTAAGTTACTCTCAGACCCTAGATGCATAACAGATAATATTAATTCAAAAAGTAGAATCAAAAAAGTAATTACATTAAATACAATTACAAATATAATACAATCTAAGAATATAAGTAAAAATAAAATAATACAAATGAAAACAATACAATTGCACTTAAGTGCACATGGCAGGGAGTGCAAACCAGAGTTGTGCAGATTCATACAGTATATCGTGCAAAAAGCTTGTAAATATAATACAGTGACAATGTCATTCAATCTTTCATTTTCTTTTCGGCTTATAGTCCCTTTATTAATCTAGGGTCGCCACAGCAGAATGAACCGCTAACTTATCCAGCATTTGTTTTACGCAGTGAATGCCCTACCAGCCACAACCCATCACTGGAAAACACATACACACTCATTCACACACACACTCATACACTACAGTCAATTATAGCACACCCAATTCACCTGTACCACATGTCTTTAGACTTGTGGGGGAAACCAGAGTACACAGAGGAAGCCCACACGAACATGCAAACTCCACACAGAAATGTAAACTGACCCAGCCGAGGCTCGAACCTGTGACCTTCTTGCTGTAAGGTGAACGTGCTACCCACTATATGAAATAATTCAGATGCAAAAAACCTCTAAGTGCTGCTGAAATTTCAGCCGAAAAAAAGAAAAAACAACAATTGAACAGCCTCCTTGTTTATGTTCAGTTATTTCACTTTAAAGACTTTGAAAATAGCTTATTTTTGCCATAAAAGTGCAATTACTGAACGTACACAGCAGCCTGATAAAAATGCTCATTTTAGAAGAATATTTCAGATGGCATTTAGAGGTTTTTGCATCTGAACTCTTCAAATATACAGCTTTAGTGTATTGTACTATAAAATATTTAATTTGAAATGTTATAGAGAGAAAGAGACAGAGACAGAAAGAGACAGAAAGAGAAAGAAAGAAAGAAAGAAAGAAAGAAAGAAAGAAAGAAAGAAAGAAAGAAAGAAAGAAAGAAAGAAAGAAAGAAAGAAAGAAAGAAAGAAAGAAAGAAAGAAAGAAAGAAAGAAAGAAAGGTTCTCTAAGGCTGTAACACACAATGACATAAATTATAAAAACAAGAGGAAGATCTGTATTGGCCCTACAGATTGTTTCCAATAAGAAAGTAAATTATCATTGCTATTAATTTAACTTTTTGTATTGTATATCTTAGCTATAGCAGATAAAATCACTTTTAAAATAATAATTTTTATATAAATACACAGAAGCTTGCATAAAACATAGAACATAAGCTATATATATATATATATATATATATATATATATATATATATATATATATATATATATATATATATATATATATTATTTCTTCATATTTAATTAAGTGTTTTAATTGTTTGTTATATTTATTTATGAAATGTCTTTTTTTTGGAGGAAATGCTGCATATTTTTTTAGTGTAAAGTTAAATATATACAGAAATACATTTAACTATAAAAATAGAGAAAGTTAGGAAGAGAGATATTGTTCATAATTGCTGATTTTCCATCAGAAAATGTTTCATAGAAATGCTCTTATATACTTACATATTTGCTACTCTATTGCTTTAGTGGTGCATATCCTATAATGTGCATTGTAGCTCAAAAGGATAGTTCACCTACTTTTCAAGACTGAAAGTTATGTAATTTACTTTATTATGTACCCTTTACTTGTAACAAACCACCTTTTTTTTTTTTTTTCATATGTTGACCATAGATGAAGATATTTTAAGAAGAGACGTAATCAACTGATTTCTGATTTCTTTAAAATACATTTTGTGTTCAACGGAGTAAGGAAACTTAAAGGCTTGGGACAACGAGACAATATCAAATGATTGGGAAATAAACATTTATTAATTTACATGTTGTTTTTCAGTAAATAAGCTAAATAAACATTGCTATAAATATTTTACACCAGAAGACCTGCTTTTAAATAGATATTTTACTTTCACAAATGGAACCTTATTGAAGATACAATCATAACTAAACTGTAATCAAAAGTTGAAACTTAAATATTATAAAATATATTGATAATGAATTATTTAAAGGTGTCACAATGTCACAGTGGGAAGCACAATCGCCTGACAGCAAGATGGTTGCTGGTTCGGCTAGGTCAGTTGGCATTTCTATGTGGAGTTCGCATGCTCTCACCTTGTTTGCGTGGGTTTCATCTGGGTGCTCCGGTTTCCCCCAGAGTCCAAAGACATGTGTTATAGGTGAATTAAATAAACCAAACTACCGTAATGTATGTGAGTGTGTGCAAGAGTGTATGGGTGATTCCCAGTGTTGGGTTGTGACTGGAAGGCATCTGAAACGTAAAATATGTGCTGGATAAGTTGGCGGTTCATTTTGCTGTGGCGACCCCAGATTAATAAAGTGACTGCGCCAAAAAGAAAATGAACAAATGGATTACTTAAATCAAATTATCACTTGACATTTGTAATATTTTGTGAATTTTCGGTATGAAATTTATAATAATGATTAAATGGTTTTAAAAATTTATAATAACATTAATAAAATGTATATAAATAATAATGATAAGAAGAAGAAGAAGAAGAAGAAGAAGAAGAAGAAGAAGAAGAAGAAGAAGAAGAAGAAGAAGAAGAAGAAGAAGAAGAAGAAGACGAAGAAGAATGATGATAATAATAAATAGGTATGGGTTTATTAGAATTTGTATATTTTACATTGACATTTTTAGATTTAATGTAATTGGCAAACTGTGTTGTTTTTAATTATTTCTAAATACTCCCAGCGAAAATAGATATAGAAACCTTCTTTAATCCATTTTCTGTGTTAAAACATTAATAATACATCATTGTATTTTATCATAAAATGTACCGTACACTTGAAAACTATAATGTAACCTTCAATATGCTGTGCACCATTAAAAATCTGTTGCTAAAATTCTTACCATAAAAACACATCAGAAATGTATGGTGAATGAGCAACTTATCGCATACCTATGTCTTGTTAAAAGAGAAAGCATAAAACAAATGTGCTACTCTTTTATTAGAAATGACCTTAGAGGAGGCAATCCTGACACCAAGTGGTGAAGATATCAAATTACATCTTTTTTTTTTTTTTTTTTAGAGAAAGAATCTGCGCTATTTATTCATTCGTTTCCTGTCCTCTTACAGCTGTGGGCTATATTATACTTTTAAACAAATAGTTCATACATAAATACAAAAAAAAAAAAAAAAGATTATCATTGTTATTGTTATTATTATTTATTATTATTACTATTCTTCTTCTTCTTCTTCTTCTTCTTCTTCTTCTTCTTCTTCTTCTTCTTCTTATTATTATTATTATTATTATTATTATTATTATTATTATTAGTATTTCATGCAACATAATTTGTTGATTTCGAGACTTGCATTATATATTAGAAATCCAAGGAATAGTTTTTTTTTTTTTTTTTTTTCTGCTCAGATGAAAGTATGCAGAGCTTGAAAGATCCAGGCAAGCCGCCAAATACAAAGACAGACTTGAACTTTTTCAAAAAGGTTAAGATGTTCACATGCTTTTCTCTTTTAGAATTTAGCTTCAGGAAAATTAAAACGAAGAAGGTTATCAGTATCTCTTTATCAAAAGCTCTTTATTGTTTATGTAGATTACAGTAATATTGAACACAAGCTGTCTGTTGTACATTATAAAAAATTGTCAAAACTTCATGATTCATTATTCTTAACAATCTTTGTTTTGTTGATTGATGTAAAAATTAGTAAACGGTTACTCTTATAAAAACAACTTCATTGTCATTATCATCTTATAAAAATGTTGCATGTTTACCTGTTATTTTTATTTTCTTCATGCTGGAGATTTTCTCAGTACCGATGTGGTTAAAAATTGTTGCCTCATTTACTTAACAACAAGCAAACCTTTTTTATCCATTCATTAATTTTCTTTTCGGCTTAGTCCCTTTATTAATCTGGGGTCGCCACAGCGGAATGAACTGCCAACTTATCCAGCATATGTTTTACACATCGGATGCCCTTCCAGCTGCAACCCATCACTGGGAAACACCCATACACTCTCATTTATTCACACACATACACTACGGACAATTCAGCCTACCCAATTCACCTACATGTCTTTGGATTGTGGGGAAACCGGAGCATGCAAGTGGTGCTCACTGCAGAGCCATTTGAGG
The DNA here is from genome assembly GCF_052040795.2 of Danio rerio. Classification (NCBI taxonomy): domain Eukaryota; kingdom Metazoa; phylum Chordata; class Actinopteri; order Cypriniformes; family Danionidae; genus Danio; species Danio rerio. Next base: position 38,963,924 of record NC_141021.1, read on the forward strand.
AGAGCTGAGCTCCAGCAAGGGGGAGCTTAAGCTTGAGCTCCACCTTTTTTGCACTTCTTCTATGAGTGACAGAGGTGGGACCAAGTCATTGTTTGGCAAGTCACAAGTAAGTCTCAATTCATTGCCCTCAAGTCCCGAGTCAAGTCCCGAGTCAAGACAGGCAAGTCCCGAGTCAAGTCCCAAGTCAAAGGCAACAAGTCTCAAGTCAAGTCCAAAGTCCTATAGTTTGATTTTCGAGTCTTTTCGAGTCTTTTTAACAGAAAAATAAAATTTAAACAGATTATGTATGGCTGTAAGATCTGTATTTATTAAACAAACCTTTTTTTAATGAAAGAACATTGCTTAGATATATAAAGATACAAATGTAATTTTCTGAAAAAGTGCTAAACAGTGCTGCGTCTCGTCTACACAGCCTATTGCACAAGAATGAGTTCCACCAAAAAAAAAAAGAGTCCATTTTGCCTCACATCACACAGAAATTGCAGGTCTACTGCTGTCTAGTTCATTAAGTTTAGTTGTGCTATGTCTTCAGTGATCAACTTGTGATTAACTAAAACTACATAAACAACCTCAATGAGGCAGCAGTAGACCAACAACTCCTGTATGCTGCAAAGTAAAATTGAGTGAAATTGGTATTTTGTCAATTGAATCTCGTGTGTGCTAAAGACCTGGAGATGCAAATCTGTCTAGCAGCAATGTAAAATGGTAGCACATATTCTAAATGAAGTAGGCTACTTCATACAAACATTAACGTTGTTTTCTTCACATAACAATGAGGAACTTTGCTCTCTACCTTGTGTGATGCTCGTGCACCGATTTCCTCTGTGGACAAAACTGCTTGAGAGCTCTCAAATATACACTGATCACGCGCAAATTTTCTCGCTCTCAAATATGCACTGCTCACACACACATTTTCCTGCGCGCTCTCAGAGATTATATATAGAATTTGTGTCTTGTGTTTCCTCTTCCTTTTGTGCTTTTTGATATGATTTATATTGAGGCACTATTTATTAACAATAACCAAAATACTAAAATAGACTTACATATTAAATTTTTTATCTAATAAACCACAACATTTTGGCTGTATGTTTTATGATGAGATATTTCCAGTTTCAAACACTTAAAGACACAGAGAATAGAGGTTGGATGTAAAGAATGCATTTTGTTTTACAAACATTTATTAAACATCCAAAAGGTTCACCTTACTAATCAAATAAAAAACATTTAAACAAAAATATAACAAACGCAAGCAGAAATGTAACTGTGATAAAAATAAGGAAAAACTTGATTTGGCATTATAGCCTACTATACTATTCACTCTTTAAATAAATCTCACTATCAATCCCATTTTATCATGGCAAAAAAAAATAAAGTGAACTAGTCTCTGCTGTCTTCCACATTATTGATGAGATTGTGGAGGACATTTTCCATGTCATCCTCTTCATTTTGAGGAAAAGCTGTTCCACAGGGCCCCTGAACACATCTATTGGCATGGACAGGGTTTTGAACAGTACTGTAGTAAAATACTTCAATTAATCTGTTGGGGTAATATTATAGTTGCTATGGTAACACAAGTGTAATATAAACAAATGACCCAGTGCTGTAGTTTTTTACAATATAGGGTATATTATACTACAATTCACCACACTTTACTGTAGTAAAACTACACTCTGTATTTCATTTTATCAGTTCACTATTCTTAATACTACAGTATGCTGAAGCATTCATTAACAACTTGTAAATAATACTAGGCTTAAACATAGGCAGTATACCCAACTCTCAAAAACACTAGTATTTATTATACAATTTACCTTAACCTCATAGTTTTTCGTGTATTGTTACTAAATAGTGTAGCAATATATAAACCATATCAACATTCTGGAATAATCAATTTACCAGGAGGATCTCTGGAGAGCAAAAGCAGGAAAGGTATGAAGCGCCAGTGTGGACAAAACTCAAGCAAACGCAGAGAGACTGAATACGCGTGTGAGAGACCAGCCAATCAGATTGAAGTACCTGCCCACTGGTGAAAGTAATGTCAGAGCCAATCAGATTTTTCTTTCTTTTCATAAAGAACGGGGTTTGAATCCCACTTAGGCACTTGTAAACAATCATTTTAGTACATTTGGTCAAAAATCCCTACTGAGAAAAACAGCTTAAACCAGCCTAGGCTGGTTGGCTGGTTTTAGAGGGGTTTTGGCCATTTCCAGGCTGGTTTCTAGCCATTTCCAGCCTGGTCTTAGCTGGTCAGGCTGGAAGATGACCAGCTAAAACCAGCTATGTCTAGCTTAAACCAGGCTGGTCAAGCTGGTTTTAGCTGGATTTTGCTGGTCAGTTTCCAGCCTGACCAGCTAAGACCAGGCTGGAAATGGCTAGAAACCAGCCTGGAAATGGCCAAAACCCCTCTAAAACCAGCCTGGTCGACCAGCTAAAACCAGCCTAGGCTGGTTTAAGCTGGATTTTTCTGCAGGGATATTGTTATGTTTAACCATTTATTAGAGCCACAAAGTATCTAAAACTTGTTTACATGTTTGAATAGCCAGTAAATGTGCTAAATAAATTAAAATAGAAATACCCACAGTGAAACAGTTATATAAATTTAAATATTAGTTTAAATACATTCATAGTGGTTTTAAATATCTTTTAATATGTAAAGTAGAGAAGTTCACATTCAACAAACTGAATAAAACAAGTCTTCGTTTTTAGTTTATTTAAAAACAATTACAAATTGAGTAATTCAACTCACAATTAAATTATCTCATTGAGTGATGGAATAATAAAGGTAAAACTTTAATTGAATGATCAGTCAAGTGTTTCCAAATGAAATCTGTTAAAATAAGAGTCCTACAAAACAGGAACAAAGACACTCATGAAACAAAATGTGATTGTTAATTGTATTTTTTATTAGATGGTTGGTTTTAAGTACTTTAAAAATAGTGGATAATCCTTAAATATAGAGGGGGAAATACAGAAAAACAAACAAACAGAAATTCAACAATATAGATGCATTACATTACAATCTCGCAATAAAAAATTTAATTAAAAACCATATAGAGGACTAAAATATTGCTAAGAGGTAACATCAACAATAATAAAAATACCTTTAAGGTTTTAAATACTAAATAAAATTAATAGTATTAATCCAAAATATGAAAAATGTAACACTTTACAATAAGGTTGTATTAATTAATTAAGTTTATGTATGTACTAATGTGAACATACAATGAAAGCAGTTCATTACAGTACATACATTACATACATTATTTTATGCTTTAATTAATTAAAATAAAAATACAATTATTGGTTAATTCTTGTTAACTCACAGTGCATTAACATTAATGTTAACAAGCATAACTTTAAATTGTAATAATGCAATAGTAAATGTTAAACTATAATTAATAAAGGTTTAGAAGTATAGTTCATTATTAGTTCATGTTAGTACATAGATTAACTAAAGAAACCTTATTGCAAAATGTCACCAGAAAATAACTAAAAACTTTTTTTTACAGTTTTAAGAGCTTTAAAAATAAATTATATATCTAGTTAATTATGGCATGTAATTAATGTTACTACTAATTAAATAGTTAGAAAATACTGTCAGAGGATGGGCAAAACACAAAGATAAAACATAATATGCGCATTGACACAAACGACCAAGTGCAAAAACATAAATTACAACCATGTTCATTCATAATTATATGAAATAAATCACGAGAGGGTAAATTTGGTTTAAAAAAACTGAAGTATATTGACTTATGCACAACAGCAAAACAATGCTTTTGCACAACAGTAACACATTGCGAGTAGTAAAGTCTCTTACCTTTGACAGATGTTGTAAATCCGCTGAATAAAACAAAAGGAGCAGATCGCGGATGTGTTTATTTCACTCTCCGAGTCAGAAGGAAAATGGCATCTTCAAATTTCCCGCTGGTGCAAAAACACGGAAGTGCGCCACAAAGCGCTAGTGGTCGAAAGTATGCGTGCATGCTCTCTGTCACACACACACACACACACACACACGCAGAGATTGAGCAGAGATTGAGCGTTCTGTCAACATACTTTTTATCTTTGGGCTTTTTATAGAAAGTAGCAAGTCTTTACAAGTCAATAGGCGCAAGTCCAAGTGAAAGTCCGAGTCATTTATGTTCAAGTCCAAGTCGAGTTGCAAGTCTTTTTATATTTTGTCAAGTCGAGTCTGAAGTCATCAGATTCATGACTCGAGTCTGACTCGAGTCCAAGTCACATGACTCGAGTCCACACCTCTGATGAGTGATGTCACTGGGGGTAGGGTTAGGGGTGGGGTTGGTGTACGCATTAAAACAGCTTACAGGAGGCAGAGCGAGAGCTCATGCTCCCCCTCGCTGGAGCTCAGCTCTGCTCAAATGGCTCTGCAGCGAGCACCCTCTCGGAGCATGCAGAGGAAACCCACACCAACATGGGGATATCATGCAAACTCCACACAGAAATGACAACTGACCCAGCTGAGGCTCGAACCAGCAACCTTCTTGCTGTGAGGTGATCGTGCTAACCCCTGCACCACTGTGATGCCCCAACCCTTTTTATTTGATTTACAAATGAAATACACTTAATAATTAATTTGAATGCAGCTGAATGCACCGAAACACAAAGACACATCAGTGAGCTTTAGGATCTTATAAAATGTGATTCCGAAACTGATATAATCTGTAGTATTTTACAAATCTAATTATATTTCCCTTATAAACTTTTGTTTTAATTAAAAAAAATAGTAGAATTCCTATTTTTTAGTTCTTAATTTGTTTGTTTAAAATAAGTATGGATTTAGAGATTAACCTTTTGTTTTATCGCATTGTGCAATCTGTGTAATGTATTTGTAATTCTTAAATTAATAATAAGGTGTTTTTAAACTCTCTTTCTATGAATACAACATACAATCCGAATTTAAACCTGATTTATAACTATTATTTTAATGTATTGATGCATTTAAACTATTTAAAATTTCCAATAATCAAACTTTTTTTAATTATATTAGGGAAACTATGATTTTTAAGTATTTAAATGTGAGACTTGATCAATGCTAAACACATATTCTAAATAATTTAATCATACACACTTAAAAATACAGAGGTTTTTCAACCCAAATAAAATATAAACAGACCCAACTATTGTGTTAAAATTGGTCTATACATTAAATGAAAATAAAAACTGTGTGGTTTGTAAAATTTGTAAAAAATGTAAAATGTAAAAAACCCACACTGTAAAAAATAAAAGGTTGAGCCATCCGCAAAGAAAATTTGAGTTTATTAAGCTTCAGTGGTTAAAGTTGTGCCAAATTATCTTTAAGTTGACTGAAAAGGCTGTTTTAAATCAAGCATACTTAATATATAAGTATATTTCTAATAATTTGGCATCGCTTCAACCACTGAAGTTTAAGAAACTAAACATTGATTTGCAGCCGCTTGTTAAGTTAACTCAGCTTTTTTTTATTTTATACAGTGCAAGTGAAATGAAAAAATCAAAATTTTAAGTCTCCTCAACTGATTTTTTTTTCTTTCATTGAACAAACAGTTCCAAACATGCAGTTCAATTGTTTTTATGCAAAAATTCAACTCTGAGCTCAAAAATATGTCCACCTAACTTACAACTTTAATCTGAGTAAACAATTTTGTAAGCTGGATTTTTTATAGTGCAGCATTTTTAGAGTGTAGATTAATTAAAACAGGATATAAAATATATTGTTTACACACAAATATATGTTCTATATATATGCAATTCCATTCATATAGTTATTATTATTCATAACATTATTATAAAAACATATTATATGTTTACGACAATAAATAAGAAAAGGGAGCGGAGATTTTATTGCCAGTGCATGCATCAGTGCCAGTTACACAATGATTCATTTAGTTCTCAAGCTCTATAAAAAGCTTTGCCAGGGAATGTAAGTAGTAAAGTTTTACAGTATCTTTTACATTAGCGGCGCTGCCAGATACTCAAACAAACAGATCTGTGCTGTTTAATGCCAGTTGTTATGTCCAATTAGAATCCTCTCCAGTCCACCACTTAAAACTATTACAGACATTATAAAGCACAAATGCAATTCTGAACATCAATAATGGATAGCATGCAGATCATATAAAGCACCTTTATGCTGCATGCTTGGTTCTTTAGAAAGTAATAATGCACATTATATTGTTCAAATAATTTGTTCTTCTGTTTGTTGCAAAAAAAAAAAAAATTGTTGCTGTCTTAATTTTTTTTGGGTTGAATTAAATTGACTTTATAGGTCCTTTCAACTTAAATTACAGTAAATTAAAACTGATATAAGCCATTTTAAATTTAAACCGGATTTATCTTGATGTATTAAAGTTATCTTGCTGTTTTATGTCACATTGGTTGAGTTAATTTGATTCAACTTAAATAATAATTTTGGAAACAGACAATATGAGTCTTTTTGAAATGCAACTGTAAGTGATTAAGCTATGTTTGTCTGTTGAACTGATATTCAGGTGGAGCTTAGTCTTGGACACTTGAATCTGTAGGGAGTATATTTGTAAACAGAACTCGCTGGACATTTATGGTAATGTTAGTAGTGATTTTGTGGCATATTAACACATACATGATTGCTTTGGGCCTGCAATAGCCTCATGAGGCTGTATTTGTAATGACAGACTGTACTTGAAAATATCTAAACATCACCAATATTTACATATCCTCCAAAATTTATTACTATAATAAGTCTTGCCACATAAATGGGTCACGTGTGAATGTTTCATCAAGAGGAGCAAGCAATTTACAGGGATGTAAGCAATTCGCTTTTGTCTTGTATAGACATTGTTACTATTGTTTGATGTTTTACAATCTCTTCCAACTATCATGAATAATTCAGACATATTTCATTAGAGTATAAAGAATCCAAAAATTACAAAAATTTGTCAATTTTAGTCTGGAGTAACAATGAACCATAGTAACAGCCCAAAAATAAACTACACAAAATGTTAGGTTGTTAAACAACGCTGGATCAAACATGGACAAACCCAAGTGTTGGTTTAAACATATAATTTTAGTTAAAATTAAAAATTTTAAATAAAAAAACTAAACTTTAGTTTTAGACTTTAGTCCATATTTGACCCAGTGTTGCAAAACAACCCAGGGTTTTTAAAATGTAGAACTGCAACAACTACTGCTACTTTTAATAATAGTAATAATATAGATAATATATACATTAGTATATAATAATAGTAATATTAATAATAACAAATTACTTTGTATCATAATTTGATTTTATGATTTACACAAGACAACCACTGAAATGTAATCAAATGTGACAATAGTTTACACTCAATAAATAAACAAATCAATCAATCAATCAATCTTGGGTTATACTATTCAAGAAGGTTCCACTAGTTAGGTATTTCGTTTATTAACATGAACTAATGAACAATGCTAATAGCATTTATTAGTCACAGTTTAGCATTTGCTAATGCATTGTTAAAATGCAATTTGTGCAAAATGTAAAACTATCCATTAATCTGCAAAAATGCCCAGTTGAGTGTACATTATCCCACATGATACAAGGCTGCATGTCACTAAAATGTCAAACAGTCCTCAAAACACCACAACACAAAACACTAAACTGAACTGTAATGATTTACTCTATTAATTAAACTTAAACCTTGCAGAAAGAAAATGCCTTTACAAACAATTATATGCAGCCTACACTATCCTATTTTGTATTCTCATTCAGTCGCAAGATGGCGGCAAACAGTCAAAAATAGCAAAGTGACCGTTTGAGAGTAGAAATCAAGTCTGCAAACCTAACACAATATGAAAGCGTAAATAATTGGAAAGTACCTGTGAATCACAATTCAATTCTTCTTCTTCTTCTGCATTCCTGTAATGGAAATACTCAACTTGTCACATTTTAACACAATTATTCTAATGTCCAGAGTCACATTTGGTGCATAAACAAGCAGTTCACCCAGAATTTTAATTTATGTTATTAATTAGGCTCAGGCCCGGATTGGCTAATCGGGAGCACCGCAAGAATTCCCGGTGGGCCAGTCCATTTTTTGGCCGTGAGGGCCGGTGTGCCTATAGCTGCTTGCACTCTGAGCAGTCACACTTTTTTTTTCATCTATTTATTTATTTGACCATAGCTTCACTCTTTTTATTCATTATTTTGCCGCAGCGCCGCTCTTCTTATTTATTTTCTCGCAGCCCCGTGAGCAAAATGCAGCCTGCAGGTTAACTAACGTTAATGATGATGTAACGTTAACTATCATCATTCGACTCCCAAACAGTGAATTCGAATAATTAATATTAACGAATAATACACCTGCTCAATGAAAATCAGATGATTCACTACATTAATAAATCTGACATAACTTGATCAGAAATCTAAAAAGGGGAGAAAAAGATTAAGCTATCAATAGAAAGTAATACCGTGTCTTGCAGGTCACAGTCCAAAACTTATTTTTTTATTCTCGCTGCATTAGCGCTATAGTGGACCAGTGGTAGAATTAGAACTAGAAACTGAATTGGAAAGGACCTTATTTTAATATAGACAGCCGTGAACTGAGAAGGGCCGGTCTGGCTTGAAACTCCAGGGCTGAAAATGAGTCCCACTCCGGCCCTGATTAGGCTACTCGCAGTTTCAATGCCCTGAGAAATTCATCACTGGAACACAAATTAAGCATCTTACACAGCAAGTCATGACAGAAAGTCTAATGTACAGAAAAGAAAGGAATAGTTTTTTTGTCAAAATATTCCCAATAGTGACTTGAGTAGATAAACTATTTATGCGCAAAAATAAATAAAAAAATAAATAAAAAATAAATAAATAACAATAATTTTCAAAAATAATGAGAGCAAATATGCTGTGATGTTGTGGCGCAGTAAGTAGTGCTGTTGCCTCACAACAAGAAGGTCGCTGGTTTGAGCCTTGGCTGGGTCAGTTGGCGCTTCTGTGTGTAGTTTGCATGTTCTCTCCTTGTTTGTGTGGGCTTCCTCTGGGTGCTTCGGTTTCCCCCACAGTCCAAAGAAAATGCTGTACAGGTTTTTTGGGTAGGCTAAATTGCCCGTAGTGAATAAGAGTGTATGGATGTTTCCCAGAGATGAGTTGCAAATGGAAGGAATGCTGGATAAGTTGGCGATTCATTCCGTTGTGGCGACCCCAGATAGATAGATAGATAGATAGATAGATAGATAGATAGATAGATAGATAGATAGATAGATAGATAGATAGATAGATAGATAGATAGATAGATAGATAGATAGGATAGATAGATAGATAGTAAAAACCAGGCGCAGTAGCGTCCACAATGCTACATTTACTGATCGCAGATCAATAACTGACGGCACCGACATTCAAAGAGCTGTTAGGCTGCTGTCAAGCCGATGAAAGTAAATATGATGTCGAGAATGACAATTTCTTCTTCCTCCTGTTTTACAGTGGTTGACAACAAACTTTTTGGTGCATTACTGCCACCTCTGGTCAATGACGTTGCCAACCAAATTAGGCTAACATGAGAAATTTGCTTGATGGAAAGATGACTGAGGGAGAGGAATTATTTCTGAAGCAGGATTTTTTGTCACCATACCTGTTACGATGCAATAATTTATTTTCTGATGCTGTGCTCAAATATACTTCAGTAATTTATAGTAAGTATTACTATAAATTACTGCATTATGTAGTGTAATTTATTAATAAAGAGTTGTAAATATATATACAATATGCAAAATGCTTATGTTAAAATATTTCTCTTTACTATAAATTACTATAGTATTTTAAATGTGTAACACCTGCTTTTATTGGATTTTTTGTTTTATATAAAACAATATACTGTTATATACTATAATGTTTCTGTTTAGTACGGCACATTGTTTACAGCAAATAATTGAACTGAATTATACCTCATATGTTTCATTGACAGTTTTATTGATTTCTAAGATGTGATTGACTTGGATTTAAGCTGCTTCGATTTAAAAATAAAATTGCAAAATTAGCTTAGATGTAGTTAAGCTACTTTTGGCAAATAGCTTTACGCTTAGCTCGCTACATTTCCCGGAGGGTAGTTTTTAAATTGTCTGTAGTGTTCGTGTGTGAATGAGAGTGTATGGGTGTTTTACCAGTGATTGGTTATGCTGGATAAGTTGGCGATTCATTCCGCTGTGGCGATATCCTTTTTTTAATAAAGAGACTAAGCTGAAAAGAAAATGAATGAATGAATAATAAAACTAACGGTAAACATCTTTACCTTCAGTATTAGGAATTTATTTCCTGAATAGAGGAAACAGCCTACAAGTAAATGTCTGAAAATATCCCTGACCCCAATCTTATAATAATAGTGTAAATTGAGCAAAAAAATAGATTTAAAAAATAAGATAAGAAAAGAAAAGAGTATCGTGTTTCTCTGCTGTATCTATATTTTGGAATAGGAAGCACAAAACTCTCCTCAGGTTAATAAAAACCACACATGTGGCTTTTCATCATCAATTTCTGAGAAGCACAGACAGAAGTGCTGGGTTCAGACTGTTTTCTTTTGTAAGTCAGTCACCCTGTAGAGCTCTCTCGGGACCCATGCTCGGCTCCAGAGCATCGCCCCTCGGCTTCGCTCGGGTCACAGAGGCCACTGTTTTCCTTGGAAGTCTTTTTGTGGGATTCTGCATCCACACTGGGATTTCAGCCTTGTGAAAACAGATTCAACCCCGTACACCTCATATAGATACTGTATGTATCCAATTACTGAGCCGATTTGCCCAAAGTCATCCAACACACACATACACGCACACACATATACAAATCCGTATGCATAAGCAGCAAAGGCTAGACAGATATTTCAACAAGAACCTTTAGGCCACCACGGTGGGAGCTAACTACTGAAAAGACCCTCGACTAGTGTTTATTATTAAAGGCCTCGCACCAACCTCTCCCAGTTCTTGAGACTAGACAAGAACTCAGTTTTAAAGGAAGACTTTAGATTTTTTCTTTCACTTCTTTGTTTTAATAATGTGAGGGCTAGAATTAGATGTTGACTATAAGGATATCTAAGGAGGGACTTGGTAATTGTTTGAACAGACGGGGTTTTGAAATAGAGTGAATTGAAAACCCAAAAATATATATTTTTCTCCATAAATGTATTTGCAAAAAAAAAAAAAAAAAAAAACCTTTTTGAAAAACCTACATATTAACACTATTGCAGCTTTAGGCTAAAATGAACATTGGTGTCAATAAACCATTAAAAACATTTATTCACATACAGTAACTACAGAGCAGGATATTATTTAACAAAAAATTAAATAAAATAAATAGTTTTTATGCAACAATCAAACAATTCTACAAATGAAAATTATGATGTCAATTCAAAACTCAAACTGAATATTGAAAAATGTTCCATTGGTGGCACTAAAAATAACTGTATTTGATTTTTTTTTTTATGTTGTTTTGGCCACAACACCTGAAATTTTAATGAATAAAAAAAAATTATCAATTACACAATTTAGGTAATTTTTAAAAATTGTCACTGAATAATTAGTTCAAGAGATTTGATTAAAAAACTCAGATTCATCCAAAAAAATTAAACAATATGAAATAAAAAAAATTATAATAAAATAAAACAAATTGCAGCAAAGAAAATAAAATTGATTAAATCCATCTGTTGCATCCCAGACTATCCCAACATGTATTGTGCCACAGGGACATACACTTTTAAACATAAGTACTGCATTTCAGTTTACTCAATATGGTAAAGTAATGGTTAAAAAATATGGATAATGGATAAAGTACATAAAAATATGCACACAATATGCTTGGGCCCATGAATATTTGAATATTTGTGTGTGTGTGTGTGTGTGTGTGTGTGTGTGTGTGTGTGTGTGTGTGTGTGTGTGTGTGTGTGTGTGTGTGTGTGTGTGTGTGTGTGTGTGTGTGTGTGTAAATGATCAATAATGCTAGTGATAAACAATACTTAACTTAATAAAAACATTTTGTTTTAAGTTAAATACTGTTGTTTTTAGTACCATCAATGGAACATTGATGCATATTCTGTCAAGTGCCAATCACTAGACAAGGTGGCCAAGAGAATCTAATGTGCTGCAATTTAAGAAAACACATCCGAAAACAAAAAATGTCAGCAAATTAAGACAAGATCTGTACGTGCTGTAAATCCTTACAAAGCATACGCATAAAAAATTGTGCTGCATTTTTACACAATGCAAACAAATTTTGAAAACTCACCACATTTTTTTATACAACGCAAACCAATTTAAAAAAACTTGCTGCATTTTTTACAAAACGCAAACAAATGAATACAACTTCCTGCATTTTTACATAACACAAATTAATTAACAAAATGTGCTGCATTTTTTTAAACAACACAAACCAATTTTAAAAACTTGCCTCATTTTTTACAAAACACAGACAAATTAAAACAACTTCCTGCATTTTGTCACAACACAAACTAATTAATAAAATGTGCAGCATTTTTTATACAACGCAAACAAATAAAAAAATGCTGCATTTTTACACAATGCAAACCAATTTTGAAAACTTGCCGCATTTTCACACAACACAAATTAATAAAACACGCTTCATTTTTTACACAACGCAAACAAATTAAAAAACATGCTGCATTTTTTATACAATGCAAACAAATTTAAAAAATACAGTTTTTTACACAACACAAACAAATAAAAAAAACACAGTGCTTTTTGTACACAATACGTGCTGTTGTTTTACACAAAGCAAACAAATTAATACGACTCACTGCATTTTTACACAACGCAAACAAATTAATTTGACTAACTGCATTTTTACACAACGCAAACAAATTAATTTGACTAACTGCATTTTTACACAGCGCAAAAAAGTGAATAAAACACGCTGCATTTTTTATACAATGTAAACAAATGTAAAAAATGTGCTGTTTTTTTACACAATGCAAACAAATATATAAAATGTTCTGCTTTTTAACACAGCGCAAACAAATTAATACAACTCGCTTCATTTTTACACAGCGCAAACAAATTAATACAACTCTCTGCATTTTTACACAACGCAAACAAATTAATACAACTCGCCGCATTTTTACACGACACAAACAAAGTAAAACAAACTAATTAATAAAACGTGCTGCACTTTTTTACACAATACAAACAAATGTATAAAACGAGCTGCATTTTTTTTACACAATTGCAAATAAATTAGTAAAACGTGCTGCATTTTCCCACAGTGCAAACAATTTACAAAAAACATGCTGCATTTTGTCACAATTTCAAATAGCATGGAACACAACAGAATGTTTGAAGGGGACCCAAAAACGTGAAGGACGCCAGTGTGCTGTGACTAAAGCTGCGTCCCAAATCGCATACTTATGCACTATTCTACGCCATTTTGTAGTATAAATAGTGTAAGTAGTGTGTTCACACTGAAAACTCTTAAAAAAATAAGTGCACTTTAACTACCCGGATGATGCACTTATTCAGTCGCTAAAAAGTGTGGAATGATGGACACTTCACGCACTCAACGACCGCAGGTTTGCTTACGTAGCGGAAGGGGCGGAGCTATCGGACGCACATGTTGGATAACTTTATTTATTTTGGATGGAGAAAGCAAAATTCTCCTACGAGAGTGATTATATCGCCTCCCGATGGTGAATGCGGCAATACTTATGATAGGTATTATTTGATAATTCGGTCGTTTATTTCACTGATTTGGCAACTGTCAAACGTCATCAGGGAAACGGTTTGAATTTCCGTTTAGTAAAAAAACATTAGTGTGCCATTTGGGACAAAACTACATACATGTACTATCCTGTTGAGTGTGTAAGTGCATAAGTACATAGTGCATGAGTGCATAGTGTATAGTGTGCCATTTGGGACGCAGCTTGAGTGTATCTAAGATTGCATACTTATGCACTATTCTACACCATTTTGTAGTTTAAATAGTTTAAATAGTGCATTCACACCGAAATTCTAAAAATAATGAGTGCACTTTAAATGCCCGAATGATGCACTTATTCTACTGTTAAAAAGAAGTATTGAATGTTGGACATTTCACGCACTTAATATCCACTGCTTTGATCACATAGCGGAAGGGAGTTTTTGAGCACTGATGTAGGAATTCTTTATTTATTTTTGATTGTGAAACTAAAATTCTCCTACAAGAGTGATTATACGACCTGAAAGTGGTTATACTCTGGACAGGAATTGTTTGGTAGTTTGGTAATTTATTTTGCTAATTTGGCAACCGTCAAGCGTCATCTGGGAAAGGGTTTTCCATTTGGGACAACACAACATTCATATACTATGCTGTTGAGTGTGTAAGTGTATAAGTACATAAGTGAACAGTGTAAAGTGTGCCATTTGGGATGCAGTTTATTACTCAGTGAAGTTATAGGTGATCTTTGAAAGGTAAGTTTTTTTGTTTGTTTATTTTAGCATCCTCATTCTCATGTCTTTTGTATTTTATAAGCCTAACCTAAATAGCTGTGTCCATCATGCAATTTAAAAGGGTTGTGAAAAAAATGCAGCACGTTTTTGTAAATTGTTTGCATTGTGAGAAAATGTAGCCTTTTTATTAATTTGTTTCTCAATTTGCTTCCGTTTTTTTTTTTTTATTTTATTTTATTGCGCATGTTTTTTTAAAAAAAAACACATTAAGCTCTCTCAGCCACTGTAATTTAAATGTGAAATAGGCTTCAAAATGAGGGGGAAAAAAGCCTTTTTTTTCTTTATGGGGTTATCCTATCATGTGAGCTTGGACTGGTTTTATAAAATAAGCACCATTTTAATTGGTGTTTATTTTCCTTTTTTTCAGCATATTACAGACACTAATGTAATGTAATATCATCAGTATCAAAACATTTCTAAATGATGTTAAACTCATGTGTTTCAGTCAGAATACTGGGTCATGAGGAAAAAAAAAAAAAAACTCTTAAAAAACCTCCACCCCACTGTGCAGAAATCCCTGAACTCATTTTATGTGACAGGTTCCCATGCTCAGTGCAGCCCTGCGTAGCGAGCGATGACGATGGTGCCTCATGCAACAATACACACAGGAAGAGAAGCTTTGCTCTTTCGTCACACAGACAGAGATGAAGAGAGAAACTTATTGTTTCAATTTAACATAAATCGAATACAGACGAACAACTCTGGACAGGCAGACGCACAAATTCTCTATTCAATTTCCTTTTCTGCCCATTATAAATAAACTACAGACACTCAAACTTCATCTGTATGCTGGCCAGAGAAGAACTGTTTCCCTAAGTGAACCTGGTTTCTCCCAGAGTTTGTTCTGGTGGAGATTGTGTTCCTTGTCATCGCGTTCAGTTGCGATTCGTTCAACACAGGCATTTGCATTGAATTTAACTGAATCATTGAACTAACAAGAACATAACATTCTGTGGAACTGAATGAACTGAATTTGGTTTACACACTGTAAAAAATATCCTTAAAATAGCAGTTTTCCATATTCTGTGATTCTTGTTTTATTTTTTATTTCCCCCCATGTATTTATGCTTTTGAATTGCATTATGCAACCTCTTTTTTCCTACAACTTTCAACCTTTAAAGGTTTTTAAAAAGTGAGTTTTATTGACATTTTTAATAGTTTAAAGTGATTTATTGCCTGCATTGGTGTTGTATATTGCGGTACAAAACCTTATTATTTCTAGGGCTGGGCAATATTGCAAAAAAATTATCACAATATCATGTTTCATATCGTTCTATACTGATAATTATTTAATATTTTTAACAATACATTTGATTTCTTTATTTAAGCACTTTATTTTAATTTAGCCACATTACTAAAGTAAACAGTTTCAATAGTCAAAAACTAAAATATTTAAACTAAATATCCCATCTTTTCATAATAAAGTTAACATAAGTGTTAAAGAGACTTATAAACGTTACACAAAATGATAAAGGTAGATCAACATCTGTACGGAGTTAATAATAATGATACAGTAAACCTCAAACTCCATTAAAAAATAAATATATATATATATATATATATATATATATATATATATATATATATATATATATATATATATA
This sequence comes from Danio rerio, assembly GCF_052040795.2. NCBI lineage: Eukaryota > Metazoa > Chordata > Actinopteri > Cypriniformes > Danionidae > Danio > Danio rerio. The sequence goes on from NC_141021.1 coordinate 38,979,961, forward strand.
TATATATATATATATATATATAACCTGCCATCATTATTCAAATACATACTGCAACATTACAAATTGTGAAGTTGAATGACTACATTACCCACTATGCTAAAAATATTTCAGATGGGGAGCTAGTGGCTGGGATACACAAGAAAAGAAATTAAAAAGCCCCTCTAGACGCATCCTTACGTCCTTTTATGAAGTTCATGGAGAAAAGTAAAAGCACTGCAGTGTTTGGATGCACTCTGTTTGTCTGAGGAAATTAGTCTGGTGTTATTACTGAAATGTGTAAATTCCTTACAAAGTGTGAAGCAGATTGGTTAATTACATGAATCACAGTGCACTCGCAGCTTTTCGGAAAAGTTGTTTTTTTTTAAACTAGGTGTACCTGGAAATAAGCATGCGTCACATGTGCGCCGCTTGCACACCATGTGCATTTCGTGAAAGTCGCACGCATCTATTGTAAATGTATCTATTGTATTGTAAATGACAAACTTACACTCTAAGCTTATTGGCATTGCTTCCAAAGCACATGCTCAGCAGCCACATTTTAATAAAACTGTAGCCTTCATACTAAAACTTTATACCATTTTTTTTAATCGTTATTGACAATGGTGTTCGGTCGATAAGTATCAAAACCAATTTTATCGCCCAGCCCTTCTTATATTTCTCTATATATTTGTCAGGATCACCAGTGATCTAGCCTATGCAGATTGCTGGAGAACTACAGCTACCGTGATGGTGTGCGCCAATTAATATTTGCTCCAGCTGACAATAATCTACACACACACACACACACACGCACACACACGCGCGCACACACACACACACACACACACACACACACATACACACACACACACACACACACAGCTGAAACTCATGATAAATGATTACATGGACTATAAATATATTGTTTTATATAAAACTAAAAATCCAATAAAAGCAGGTGTTACACATTTAAAATACTATAGTAATTTATAGTAAAGAGAAATATTTTAACATAAGCATTATGCATATTGTATATACATTTACAACTCTTTATTAATACATTAAACTACATAATGCAGTAATTTAAATTGTGCACAAAAGCTTACAAACCTTACAAATATACTTTGCACAATACAAATAACACAGATTTGCAGATTAATACAAATTTCAGCAAATAAACACCCTTAATGTGTTCATGCCTTTATTGAAATTTTCATATTAATGTTTATTTTCACTGTCTCGTGTAGGGAAACTCCAGAGATAAATAAGTTATATCTCTGAAGATTAAGGATAAACAGGTATAGAATACTGTGCTTTCCACCTCCTTTATTAAGTTGCAATGACTTCTGAGACTTTCAGAGCGATTTCGGGGCTCAAGTCTGCATCGATGCATCCTCGAAACCAATGACACATCTGGGAATTTTTAACCTGCTCCGTTCTTGCAGTTTTGAGTTTTAGAACTGAACTTTGGCTGTTCATGATGACGTTACACAGAAACACGAGGACACAAGATCACTGAAGAACGCATATTGAGAAACAGCCTCTGCATGTGTGTGAGTGTGCTGTGTTTATAGTTCAGGTAATCAGTCCTTATGAGCTTCAGCTGTGTGAATGTAATCAGAGGGTGAACAGGGACTGGTGTATGAGTAAAGTGCAAAATGGGATATATAGTTCTGTTAAATGTGAGTATTCTCCAGCAACCTGCAACGGCAACACTGCTGGTAATTATAGTATGTGAATTAAATCATAAACATTTGAACAAACTAACTTTTTGAACTAATGTGTCAAATAGCTATGGTTTTTCTTGTTATCAGGCTGAAACTTCATAAATTTGCTTTGTGTAAAGCTCTATAATAATGTAAGTAAAAAAAGAAGAAAAAAAACTTAGTATGAATGTAGTATTTTCAACCAAATGTTTTAAATTGCTATTTTCATTTAAGATCAATCCAACGCAATCTCATGGCAATTCGTAACTTTTTAATTTAGTAGCCAATTCATATGATCTAATTCCTATGAATTCATGCATTCATTCGTGCATCTATTTAGTACAATTTGCTTATCACCCAATTACGGTTAGGTTAAAGGGCGGGGTTGGGTGCTAAACTTTTTTTTAAATTATACAATATTTGTAGAACTGAACTCACTGACAAAATGTAAAAATACTTACGTTTTACGATCAGGCTGGATCAATCTGAAACTTCAAAATTTGCATTGTGTAAAATGGTTTGGAAATAGAAGTAAAAATTTTACATTTTAATTTGAATTAATCCAATAAAATCATAAAAATTAGGAACTTTTCACCAATGTGTAAAACACTTTCTTATAAGATCAGGCTTAAATTTCATAAGTATGCCTTATATAAACTACTATAGAAATATAAGTGACGTAACTTGACTTTCACCAAAATCAGCTGCACATTTTACCAGCTCTTATGTCAATCTTTATTTATTTTACAAACAGACTATTGTCAGTCCATCATGTCTTGTATGTGGTCACTTATCACCACAGCTTTAAAAAAAGAAAGATCCCTTTAGCCTGACTCTGTCCAGCCCTGGCTCAACTGGCTGTTGGGACGAGAGCCAAAGCAAACAGCGAATGCTATATTGCAGCAGAGAGGCATGTAGACTGATTTGGATCTAAACGCTGAGGGAGTGTGAAGTGCGTATCGGCGCAGATGAACAGTTGGAATGGGTGCGATGAGAGATGGAGCAGCAGCCAACAGTGAAGGCCATCCAGAGGTCAGTGCTGGAGCTCTGATAGCAAAAACAGTGCCCGTTACTCATGTCTGTATACCAAAGAACAACCTCTGACAAACCTGCCACAACACAAGTGCATGTTATGCCAGCTATAGATGCAAAGTTAAAATTAAAATTGTGAAAAATACTATATAAAATAACTTAATTCTATTGCATACTTGAAATTAAACAATATAGTTCAATATATGAGTAGGCATGGGCGGGTATAAGATTCTGACAGTATGATAACCTTGGATAAAAATATCACGGTTTCACGGTATCATGGTATTCTGATTACTGCTCTAAAATATGTTGTTTTTAAATGTCTGGGTAAAAAAAAAAAACATTTTCCCCCTTGAGCACAATATATATTTATTTTAAGAACAGTAGCTTTTATTGTGGGGGGTCCTTTTCAGCTGGAGATATTGTTTCCCCAAATAACTATTTAAAATAGTTGTAAATAACACTTAAATTAAAAAAAAAAAAAAAAAAAAAAAAACTTCCATATACTGTAGGAATGGTATAACAGAAATTTTTGGCAGTTTTAAAACCTTGACTTTTCCAAACCGAGTTAAACCTTGAAAACAGTCATCCTCCCATGCCTATATGAGCAATATCACACGAGTAGCAGTGCAATATAGTTGCATATCAGTACTGGTGGAAGGCATGCATTGGCTCAAGGCTGAGTGCTTTAGTGTCCCACCAGTGCTGATATACAGCCATATCACACTGCTACTGGTGTAATAATGTGTTATACAACAGTTTGACGACTTAATCATGCATATTAAAAAGAAAATCAAACACTGAGGGCCCTATCATACACCCGGCGCAGTGTGGCGCAAGACGCGGCGCAATAGTCTTTTGGTAGTTTCAGCTTGGCGCAAGAGTCGTTTTGAGGTGTTGCGCTATGCTGTTTAAATAGCAAATGCATTAGCGCTCATTTGTGCGCCCATAGGCGTTCTGGTCTAAAAAGGAAAGCGTTCTGAGGCGGACCGCTGGCACATCACTATTTTGAGAAACTATAATAGTTTTTTTATTAGACCAAAACTAACCCGATCTAAACTCTGGCGCACAGTTGCGCCTCGCTTACGCACTGCTTAATACGCACAAGAGAGCAATAGGCAAATATCTTTACATATGAAAAAAATTTAATATTAAGGATATATATAGGATATAAAAAGAATAGATATAGAATATAAATATAAAGGATTAAAATATTACAAAACATATTATTTTCTAGCCTACATAAATATGAAAAACCACTGCTTTTATGTCTTCATCTCGGGAGGCTTTTTCAGTTCATTCATAACAATTTGCTTTTGTATAATGTTATTATTATTAGCAGTATTATTTAATATATCCATATTTATATTTGTTTTATTAATAACAAGCTTAGATTTGTCCACCTGTCAGGTTGAAGACCATATGGGGCATGGCAGGTGTATTTGGAAATAACTCAGTATTTTGACCCCACTTGGTCATTATTGTTCATTTATTCGTTTAGTTATTCCTAAAGTATGTGTAAGATTTTTTATTAACTTTTTAAGACAATAGTGTCTTCAGCAGAAAAAAATATCCAAAGATGTTATTACTGTGATACCGTGAAACCGTGATATTTTTATCCAAGGTTATCATACCGTCAGAATCTTATACCCGCCCATGCCTACAAATAAGAAAGATTAATTTAGAAAGTCACTCACCAGTTGAATAATAATTTAATCAGCTGTACCTTGAAATTAAGCTGTGTTGTTCTCCTCCAAGGGCTTATTATGTTGTCTCTGTTGCCATCTTGTGGCAGAGCGTCAACCGTCTTTGCTCTGCTATTATATAAAATAGGTACTGTCTTTATAATATAACTGCATAGCTGCAATCTAAACAACGTTTCGTCCAAAAAACCTCAAAACTACATTTTGTTGTCCTTGTTGTAACAGCTGTAATATTTGTCAAACTGTAGTGAGTTTATTGATTTGCTGTCACCAGGGGCGTCGCAAGGGGGAAAAGTTAGGATGATTCTAAGGGCGTCACAATTTTGGGGCCCCAGAGGCAATTATTATATAATATTGTTGTATTATATATTAAATAATATAGGGGTTACATAATGAAAGGTGGTGACGCAGTGGCACAGTAGGTAGTGCTGACGCCTCACACCAAGAAGGTCGCTGGTTCGAGCCTCAGCTGGGTCAGTTGGTGTTTCTGTGTGGAGTTCTCCCTGCATTCGCATATGTTTCCTCCGGGTGCTCCTGTTTCCCCCACAGTCCAAAGACATGCGGTACAGGTGAATTGGGTAGGCTGAATTATCTGTAGTGTGTGAGTGTGAATGAGTGTGTGTGGATGTTTCCCAGAGATGGGTTGCAGCTGTAAGGGCATCCGCTGCGTAAAAACGTGCTGGATGGGTTGGCGGTTCATTCCGCTGTGGCGACCCCGGATTATTAAAGGGATTAAGCTAAAAAGAAAATGATTGAATGTATGAATGCATAACGAAAGGTTGTCATAGGGCCCATGACGGCCAGCGGCACTCCTGGCTGTCACTCTATGTGGGCGGAGTAATACAGAAGGGTGTGGAGACTATACTAGTGCTGTTATTGAAGAATCAATCAGTCAATCAGATTCGAGAACCAGACAGAACTGTTGTATAAACATATATATTCACTTGATCCTTCAGAAATTATTAAAATATTCTAATTAAATTTATTAAATTTGAAGTATTTTTGTAAATAATTATTTGAATACAAATATAAACACCACAAACTTTTTTTTTATTAATTCAATGCACCCTTGCTGAACATCTTCTTACAAAACAAACTATTTCTTTTAAATCACAACACTGTTCTCCATATGCTGCTCTGAGGTTCAGTTCAGTTCTTGACTTGAGATATCTATGCAAGGAAAACAACATCTGAATGCTCATATGCATGTGATAAACACAGTTTCAGCTGAAAGACTAATTCTGCATATGCACGCGAACACATGTAACAATACTCAATGACTTCCAGACCCTAAACAACAAAGAGAGAATTCATAAAATCTGTTTTCTTTGGAGGAAATAGCAGCTACTCTTTTTTATTGCTTTGTTTGACAATCATTATTATAATCTCAGAATCTAAAGAGCCAGTTCAACCAATTTTCTACACCACTGCATGTTTGGTGTATTTCTTACTGAACAGAGTGTAAAAGAAGGAATTCTCAGGAAAGATACCTTTCAGAAAGTGTTTAACAATTATAGGAAGCCTATTCATTTTATGTGACTGAGTGCCATTCCTTCAGGAACCAAATGATTAGTGGTGAAAGTAATGGCGATCTCAACATCTGGATTCAATTGAAATCTTGGACTAAAGTCCTCGTGTGGCCAAGGGCTTTTATGGATTGGAGTTTAGAGGATGCGGCTCAGTTCAGCCTAACAATTCAGGAAAATGAATCGCTTTAGACATATTTTCATCCTCCAAATTTCAAATTACTGATCAGAACGTTGCATCTCCCATTAGCAGCAGATTAAGCCAAAAATGTGCATACACTCAAAGTCAATGTTCATTTGCTCTGGGTCTCAGACTGTCTACAGATTGAGCAAACCATTCATTTTGTGTCAAAGGTTTGGCAATGTGAAACTTTCAGCTCAAGTAAGATTATTCGTCATTTAGCAGACACTTACTTACCAAAAAAAAAAACAGCTCACGGCACACACATACAGTCTCCCTTGGAGAATCCTAAGGTTAAGTGCCTCGCCTGACAGCACAATGACCATGAATCATGAATCACCACTTCCAGGTTTTGAACTTGCAACCTCTGAGTTACAAACAGATCTCGAACCACTAATTTACTAGCACCCCAGATATCTCCAGATGCTTTGCCTGTAAACAAATGCACTTGAAAATAGCAGATGTAGTTTAGTTAAATGCATTTCAGACTCCTTCTCAGTGCAGGGTCTTGCATTTTAACTGCTCTCATGAATAATTGCATTTAACTATACTATTTGTTTACAGAAAAAGATAACAGACATGTTATTATTGCATTTAGAAATTACATAAAGTCTTGGGAAACAAAACATTTTGTTAAATATTAAAACCCCCCAAATGTGTATGACCATAGAGGTGTTATCTGTGACTCCTAGAGTCACCGCAGTGATTATAACATTCAGTGTCAAGTCATGCTGCTAAATTCAAATCCGTTTTTGCCGTGATGCCTCTCGCTGAGCCAGACAAAATAATTCAAAGTAAATTCAAAAAAATCTAAATGCTTTCTAAATAATGGTCTTTTTTTTAACATAATAGTTAATAGTCAATTTTATTACTTTTTATATAGCTTTATTCTTATTTTTTAATTTAGTGTGAGAAGTTTAAATGTGAAAGTTATATAATAATATAATATAATATAATATAATATAATATAATATAATATAATATAATATAATATAATATAATATAATATAATATAATATAAGAAGAAGGTCGCTGGTTCGAGCCTCGGCTGGTTCAGTTGGTATTTCTGTGTAGAGTTTGCATGTTCTCCCTGTGTTCACATGGGTTTCCTCCGGGTGCTCCGGTTTCCCCCACACTCCAAATACATGTGGTATGATGAGAAGATAATAGATAATTATGATAACTGAAATGGCCATAAACGCCCAGCAGGCACAAGACGTCAACATGATGTCAGATTGACGTGGTATCCTAACGTCATGGGGATGTTGCATTTTGTTTGGAAAAAAAAACTCGAGTTGACGTCAGAACCTAAAACCAACCAAATTTCAAAGTCTTATGATATTACAGCTTAACGTTGTGTGGTCGTTGCCACTATGATATCTATCAGATGTTGGATTTTGGTTGTCATACCTGATGAATAAATGTCAGTATTTGACATCAATATGATGTTGGTTTAAGATGTTGGCTCAACGTTGGATTTTGGTCTCTTTCTTAACAACCTAAAATCGACCAAATATCAACATAATTTGACGTCGTTATTGGACATCAAAATAACATTGTCCTTAAACGGTTGCTCGATGTTTATTTTGGTCACCTGACACCACAACCTAAATCTAACCTAATATTAACATCTCATGACCTTGAGTGCCTGCTGGGCAATAAGTAGATACAGAATATTACATTTACACACACATGCACAAATTATATGTAAATGCATCAGCTTTTAACAGCTAAATACTTAATACTCACTACTCTTAAGTACTTTTAAAAGTGCTACTCTTTACTCATACTTTGAGTAATATTTACAACAGATACTTTTACTCTACTTATGCTACATCTTTAGGCAAGTATTGTTACTTTTACTTGAGTATGATTTTTCAGTACTCTTTCCACCACTGGCTAAAACTGACCATAGTGTATGTGTGTGAATGAGTGTGTTTGGATGTTTCAAAGCGATAGGTTGCGGCTGGAAGGGCATCCGCTGCATAAAACATATGCTTGAATAGGTTGGTGGTTTATTCTGCTGTGGCGACCCCAGATTAATAAAGGGACTAAGCCGAAAAAAAAAAATGAATGAATGATAGCATATGCACAAATGGGTGGTATTAGGCAATGTTGTAGAGTAGGGTTTCTGCACAGGTGTTCTTTATGATTTAACATTTTTAATTATGTAGCTCTGATTATGTGACAGTTAACAAAAAGGGACTTTATTTGACTTTTTAGTGAAATATCATATGTCATTTGTCATAAAATAATATGATGCCATATTAAAATATGGGGGGGGGGGGGTGGCAAACGTCCCCTCAGTGACAAAGGTTCAAAATTTACCTCATAGATAAGCTCATTTGTCTTATTTGACTACTATGCCATCATAAGCAGTGAAAGTAACCCATCTAAGAAGGCTTTAAAAACCAAGTGCAATTCTCTGTTAACTGTTCGATGTGAGCTAATTAGTTTTGGCCAATGCTAACAAATATTATAGCTACTGTAATGCTTTTAAATAGTGTAAACTGTATTATTTTGTATGTATTTTAGGAAGCTCGGCTTTCCTATTTTTGTCTTACTTTTTTAACCCTATTTTGGATATTGTCTTTCCTTTTGTCAAATTTTCTTTAGTGAAGACTGTATTATTTTTGAAATTTATACGTTGTGGACTAACTTCATAAGCTCATGTATTAAGAACTACTGCTAACCACATCGTAGACCTGGGTTCAATCCCCACTCAGAGCATTACAAGCGGTGAGCCCAACACACTTGGATGGGCAGGTTGGATTGCCATTGAGTGAATATAAGAATTTGAATAATGAATATTTATATAAATAATAAATAATATTTATTTATTCACTACATGATTAAATCTGACTTAACTTGATCAGATATCGGAAAAGTTTTTAAAAGTTAAAAAGTCACTGTTATAACAGCGCCATGGTGGTCCAGTGGTCAGCATGTTGTGTTGAGACCTTAGTAGTTTTTTTATTTTTTTTTCCATTTTTACTATTAAGACATATAATACTGTTTGGGTTACTTAGGTATTTTATTTTTAGTTTTGGTGTGACCACCGTTACAAAGGACTGGATATCTTTAAAGAATTTTGCTCAGAATATATTCAGATATTGCAGGAAAAGACATTGTGATGTTTTAAAGAATGGTGTTGGAGATTTAGCTACTCTTTAATGTTCTCATATTTATGAAAAACATTGAAAAGTTCTAAAGCAGCTGTGTCCTTGAAAAAGACGTGATAGTGTCGTGAACTGAGGTGGGCCGGTCTAAGGCTTGAAACTCCAGGGCTGAAAAGGAGTCCCACTCTCGCCCTGCATCAGATATTAATCAATAATAAAATATAAATCTTGTAATAATCCAAAATCTATACAAAAACTCAAGAAATGAAATCTGGTTAAAAGTTATAAACCATAGTTCAAATAAATGTTTCTGAGAAAATAATTTTGAAAAAAGCTTTGCTTGCATTTCAAGTGTATTTTATGAAAATGTTAAAAAACACAGAACATGTTTAGTTTGAATAAGACGAATAAAGACATTGCTGCATGCATTTTCTTCACCCAAACCCCTGAACCTTCAATTACACAATGCCTATTCTTAGTTTTAGTTCCTTAAAAGGAACTGAAAGCTAGATTGCAAATAAATTATGAGATAAATCGCAGTTAAATATATTAAATCAACTTGACAGCTTACTTTTTTCTTACATAGTGAATGCGTGTGCACACAGAGAATTTTCAGCACTTCATTTAAGCAGTTCCTTAGGGACAAACTCGTTACTCAAACTGGCCTCTTTGGAAAAGAACAAATAAACTGTGGGAGATGATGAGAAATATTGTATGTAACCAAATAACTCTCCTTCTTTTCTCAACCCACTAAAACACTGAATCTGAATCAAAATGAAGCATTCAAAGCCATACACTTCATACATTCATAATACATTTCTCAAAATGTCGCTGCTGATCATCCGTCGTCGCAAGACTTCTTGAGGACTTTCTTCTGTAAACAGCGACAGGAAATGATGACTGTAGTAAAGACGCATGACATGTTTTCACTGAGGTCAGTTCCAGGACGGCGTGTTTGTGTATTTTTTTTTTTTTTTTTTTTTTGCATATGAAAGTGTGTGTTTGGAAGATAAAATTTTAAAAAGAGTTACTGGAATTTGAAGTTTTTAGAAACAGTTAAGAAGAGGTTTGTGCAGTAATAGGTACTGTTTAATGTCAATTGACCATCAACACAATGCATTAGACTCTAATCTTTACTTGTTAGATACAGTGAGTATATATATGCATGCTCTGTACCTCCTTTCGAATATATAATATGTAATACTTCAACATAAATAAATAATTAGAAATAACACGCATGCACTTTAATCTGTTGTCTCAAATCAAAGTGAAAGTTATCTTAGCAAATGTTTCAAGAGGCCACCCAAGAACAGAAAAAACATCTGTTTCTACAAACACATAAGACTACGTATGAAAGTATAACAAGTTGGCCAATGCCACTTTGACTTCTGTGATGCATTTGATGGTAAATTTAGTGAAGCATGTCTGATATGTGAACGCCTGTTTGCTTGATTTCAGTCATTACAGAGATAAAGGAAGAGATAGCGGTGCTACTGTGTATATTTCTTATACGCTGATCTAAACAAATCTGTGTGAGAGAGCAGTGTGTTCTTTGCCAACTCAGACTCATGAAGAAACATGTGCATGTGGTGATGTTATTGCAAAAATTACATTGTTTTTTGCACGTTTTGATTAAGTTACAAAGTACAATATCCAGCAAGTGTTAATAATTTGGGCCCTGTCATCTGGCGCAATAAGGTGCAAGCAACAATAAGGTGTTGCTATTTTCAGACCAATGTAGCAGTAATTTTCACGTTTTACGTTGAAATAGTAAATTCATTTGCATCACTTTGTGGATTCATGGGTGTGCCAGTCTATAAAGTAGGTGTGTAAAGGTGCATTATTGGTGCATTGCTATTCTAAGAAACTTAAATAAACTGCACCAATATAAAAGTAAAAGCTGGCCTTAAGTCCAGCACAGAGTGTGTTAGTTATGCCCCTGTGCAGGTTCAAACACTTACTACACACAGGATGTACAGCAATACACAAAACTAAAATAAAGGATTAAAATGTTACAAAAATTATTGTTGTCTGTACATATAAAAACACTGCCTCCATGCATTCTTCACATTTGTGACTTTTTTCAGTTTTATCGTAATAATTTGCATTTGTATTATGTTATCATTATTAGCAGGGTTATTTAATACATACATATTTAGCAAGTTGGAAGTTTAGAAATGTCCACCTGTTGGCGATGTATGCATCACCATATGGGGCATAAGAATAGGACTTTTGTTTGGACATAATTTTGAGTTATCATTGCTCATTTATTAATTTGCTAGAAATTAGAACTGAATTTAGGAGCATTGCAGCATAACCACACCTCCTTTTCACACCAGCATTTGCAATTTAAACAATGTGGTGCACTGACCTAAAGCTAGCAAAAAGCACTTTGCTTTGTGCCCAGTGCTGCATTGGGTACAGCTGTCAAGCGTATACAGTACATACTGTAGTTAATCTGTTACTTAAATGTGTGAGTAAATAATAAGAAAATAAAATCATTCTGGGGTTAAATATGCCATTACTTGATTAGAAAATGGAACAGAATTATATATGAAAGCAATTTCATTCATTCATTCATTTTCTTTTTTGGGTTAGTCCCTTTATTAATCTGAGGTCGCCGCAGCAGAATGAACCGCTAACTTATCCAGCATGTGTTTTACGCAGTGGATGCTCTTCCAGCTGCAACCCATCTCAGGGAAACATCCATACACACTTATTCACACTCATAATGTCAGGGTTGGTGAGGGGAAAAGGGGGAAAAAGGAGTGAGGACTCAAGTGCAGGGAAATGGAGAATTTATTAAATAATAAAAAAATAAAATAAAATGCAAATTAACTATCCTCAAGGGGAAAACATTAACAAAACAAATACATGCACAAACAAACTGGACTGGGCAGGCTGGCAAGGATTGGGACTGGAAACACGACAGGACAAGACTTCAAATGACGACGTGATGACGAACTGGCACAGGACAGCAGACATTAGGGGTTTATAAACTGTAGGAAATAAACACAAACAGATGAACATAATTAGCTAATAATGGGTTAACAAGGAGGGTGAGACTAGACAATAGACGGGAGAGCGCATGACACAAAGAGACAACACAAGCCATGCGCTCACATAAAACAGGACTAAAACACGCAGCCAATGAGATAACTCATTAACTACGTGCTAAACACAACACCAACAGAAGACTGAACAAAAGACACGAGTACACGATGAATGAAAGCACTCACCGTGCACTCACACACGTAGCATGCATGTTTCATCCCACCGCCGACCAAAACTGAACCAACTGGACAGAAACCACGCTGCAGACAGACGAAAACACAAACACGAGTGCAAGAGCGCACGTATCCAAGGCACGCAGAGCCCGCGCGGCCGCATCAAGCGGGAACGCCCACACTCTGCGTACACCCACAACGGTGCGCGGGCACACAGAGACACACAATGACAGAAACAGGACGAGACAGAGCTAGTGTCCGAGCTCTGCCACCACAACAAGAATTTACAAGACCAGAGTGGCAGAACTCTGACACATACACTACGGACAATTTAGCATACGCAATTCACCTCTACCGCATGTCTTTGGACTTTGGGGGAAACCGGAGCACCCGGAGGAAATCCACACAAACACAGAGAGAACATGCAAACTCCACACAGAAACACCAACTGATCCAGCCGATATTTGAACCAGCGATCTTCTTGTTGTGAGGCAACATCACTATCTACGGTGCCACTGCGTCGCCCAAAAGCATTTTTTTTATTTATTACATTTTATTTTTATTAGAAGTAGAGAGAATATTATTATTATTATTAACAGATAAAATTGTTCCATTCAGGGTGAGAGCAGGGTGGGTGTTTAATATTTATGAATAGAATAGAATAGAATAGAATAGAATAGAATAGAATAGAATAGAATAGAATAGAATAGAATAGAATAGAATTGCAGAGGTGTGTTTTTGTGTGTGGATAAATATTATATTTAAAACAAAAACAAGTAAATTGATCTGGATCTCCTGTCATATCCTGCTTTTAGACAGACATCTGCTGATTAGTACGCTGTTTTGGAAAAGGTTATAAAGGGTCTCTGACATTCCAGTGTTGGGATCAGAGATTATTCAAGTGCTTGAGGCTAACTGCTAATTACTGATTACATTAGCATATTTTTTCAAAAACAGAGATAAAAATTAAAAATATAAAAACATAGTATAAGCAGCCAAACTGATACTACATTGATACACTGTAAAAAGACATTTGTTAAGTTTACTTAAAGGCTAAGTTCACTCCAAAATACTTTCACGTTGTTCCAATCCCTCATGACCTTCATTCGTTTTTGGTACAAAAATGAAAATATTGTAGATGCAATCTGAGAGCTTTCTCATCCTCCACTAAAAGCAACAATCTCAAGAGTTGAAAGTGCAGAAAATAAGCTAAAAACCCTGTCAAAAAGTTTATAATCATACAAAGCTCCAAGAACACTTTTGTTAAGCTAACATTTGTATCATTTGTTGGCCTATATTATCTTTGTCAGATCAGGGTGTGTGTTTACTATGTTTATTATGATGCTTACGTGTTAAGCTGTACTGCCTATAGTAAAAGCATACCCTGATTTGATGAAGAAGAGAAGACAATCCATTGTTAAGTGTGATGTTACGCGAAGTGGCTTCCAAGTCCAAGTGCTCTATCAAACTGTATGGGGAAACTCAACAAAAGGTAATAACAAAAAAAGCAATGTAATACTTTTGAAAATCCCAATCACAATATATATATATATATATATATATATATATATATATATATATATATATATATATATATATATATATATATAACATAAGTGACAATTAGTTTTATAAATTGTTGTAATATTGGTGACTGAGATGCAGCAAGTCCAAAGACTGTTGTGTACATTATGATATTATATAAAATTCCCTTTAATGTGTGATTTTACTAAATTGGTCATTAATAAATATTTTTTAGTTCAAATGAGTTGCAACTTGGACCCAGAAACAGTATTTCATATGTCAATGTGAATATGTCAGTTTCTTTTCTGGGCTTTGAAAGAGGGAGCTCTCAGATTTCATCTAATATATATATATATATATATATATATATATATATATATATATATATATATATATGTGTGTGTGTGTGTGTGTGTGTGTGTGTGTGTGTGTGTGTGTGTGTGTGTGTGTGTGTGATTTGGGTTCTGAAAATGAAAAGGTGTCTCAGGGGATTTGAACAACATGATAGTGAGTAATTAATAACAGTGTTTTCATTTTGGTTTTTGGCTAACCCTTTTATTGATTAGTGCAAACTTGTCTTCATTTAATTAAGTAATTTTACTTTTATTGTATTGTCTTTTTTAGTCATATATTACACATTGACACATAAATTGCAGTACACAAATATATAAACATAAAAAATTAAAAGATTAAAATTTTCCAAAAAACTATTATTTTCTACATAAATATAAAAACCACTACCTCCATGCCTTCTTCATCTCAGTAGGCTTTTATTTACGACAATTTCCAATTTCCAATTTGTGTGTTATTATTAGTAAAAGTATTATTTATTTACATATTTAGATTTGCTTTAAGATTTGTTTACCTATAGATTTGTCTGGGTTTAGATTTTATTAGCATAAAAGTAGGGGATGTGTTTGGATATACCTCTTTTTTTAACCACACTTTGTTATTATTGTTCATTTATTCATTTAAGGGAAATTAGAACTGAATTTAGAAATAGTTTTGCAACAAATGTTTGCACTTAACAAACAAAATGAAAAATATAGGCTAATAGATGTCTTCTGTGGAATGCATACGACACCGTTTCCTTGCTCCACAAAAGTAAAAAAGTAAAGGCCAATTGGAGGAGGCTCATTCTT
Source organism: Danio rerio (assembly GCF_052040795.2). Lineage (NCBI taxonomy): Eukaryota > Metazoa > Chordata > Actinopteri > Cypriniformes > Danionidae > Danio > Danio rerio. Next base: position 38,995,100 of record NC_141021.1, read on the forward strand.
TATCTTCACTGCAGATGGTCTGTTTAACTGTTTTCTCACTAGTGAAGCATTCAGTTTTTCCTCTTACAAAGTCCGACATGTGAATAGCAAATATGCCATGGATGCAACTGACTCTTAAAAGGAATGGGAGATGAGACTGATTGGTTTAATGCATGTTATGGTCAAAACACACCCATAAATCATTAAGAGAATAAGACCATGCTCCGGTGCACAGAGAATATTTTTTCATTAAAATAGAGCCCCTAGTCTTGATGTGATATCAGTCCATCCTCAACCAAAACACATACTCTACTCTTCACTACAATTGTAACCTGACTAACTTTCAACATAGCAGAAACCTGTTCAAATCCCAGCAGATTACAAAACCTAAAAATGTTAATCAAGTGCAAAGACACACATAATGACACTTAATACAATACTAATACAATAATTTCCAGTTCACAAAACGTGTTTTTGTTAAGTGCATTGGACTTTTATCAAAATTTGAAATTAAATTAGTTAATTGCACTGCACATTTTCACAGTGTGTGCACATAATTAACTGCAAGAAGCTTTTTCAAGAATCGAAGTCAAAAATTTGTGGAATTAATTTCAACTTAACTTATTAGTCAACATATAGATGCTAATTAAAAAGGGTATTTTTGCATTTTATGCTGTTAATAACCTCTTGTCTTGCTGTTAATGCTGTTAATAGTTATTAATTAAACTGGAAAAAGTGATTTTAACTTTATTACCATTCATATTTTAGCATTTAACAGATCTGTCATAGCAGACCTGAAGATTAATCTGGCAGAGTTCAATAGCCTATAATTCTATCAGACGTGGGGTCCCAGGGTTTATTTGAAAGAAAACGCAATCCAAATATGTACTTTCAAAACAATACGCATTCTACAACAGAACTCTTTCTCTGTTGGGTTGAGCTTACTTCTGATGCGATCATTGGCTAAGGCTTTTTGGGAAGTTGCCAATCGACGAATTGTTGCCCAGAGCTGCGGTAAATCAGGCAGATCAACAGAAGTAAAGCAGAGCCAGGGTTGATCAACTCACATAAATGTTCTGTGCTCCTTTAAAAAGTCTGAAGAGAAGATAAAGTCATTGAGAATACATTGAGAACAGCCCACTAATGGCTTTTTGGTAATCGCCCATGTGGTAAACATCAAAACTTAACGTAACACTGTTTGTAATCAAGAGAAAAGGGAAGCGAGACACACACAGAGAGACATTGGAAAGTATTTTGTTTTTGTTTTTTTTTCACATGAGAACAAGCTCGGAGGTTCATGGATAATGGGAAAGAGAGGGAATTGTGTAGTTGTTTTGAGGGTTTGGGCCCCATTGACTGATTATGCTCATTTGACACTTGTTTGGAACTTTGGGGGTTGGGGTGTTAGTGATTTATAAATGCATGCAAAAACTCACGTCCTACTTTATAAAGAGCAATTTATGAAATAAACACAAATGCTATGCAGATTATATATTTTTATCTATATGAAAACATTATTGTTTAAATGTTTTGAGTCAGTATGACTGATTGGCTCCAAAAGTAGTCAGCCAGCAGAAGTTTCTGTATGAAAGCACCACGTAAAACCAATTTCTGAGACTTCTGAGACAGCATTACAATTTAATCTTGGACAATAAAATAGAGAGAGCTTTGGTGATAACTTTAAATGAATATTTGCTTAAAACTTCTCGCATTTACCCAAATTGACACCTAAGAGGCGCTTTGAGACACTATGTTTATTATTTTTAGCTCAACTGTCAGAAATGGAATGCACAGGGTTGTGAGATATTACAGGCAGCAAATGATATGTAATGATGAGTTGGGCACATCGAAAGCTACTGTAGGATCTTTATCAGAATAGTCAGGCAGGCATTGGTTAAAGGAGCAATCTGGAGCATATGTAATCCAAAAAATGTTCAAAATAGCAGGTGAATGGTCAGGCCAGGCAGCAAAACAACATAAACAAAGAAATAAACAAAGATCAAAACACGGCTAGACAAGACAATAATAACACTGAAGAGGATTGCACAACCGATGTGTGTGTAGTCCTGGTAATCAGTCTTCATAAGCTTCAGCTGTGTGTTTGCAATTAAGGGGGATCTGGGCCAGGTTTGTGAGTGCAGGGAATTATGGGATTTGTAGTTCATTTCAGTGGCAGAATTGTAGTCTGGGTGATAATGACTGTTTTCCAGCGATATGCAAGACCTAGATTGCTAGTAATAGCGACAGGGTACTGTACATCTATGCTGCCTTCAAAATGCACAAAAATGATCAAAAGAAAGTACCTGTTGAGACAGGAAGTTAAGCAGAATTTGGATTGAATGTGCCTTGAAAAGTTTTCCGAAAAAGCCATTGATTGACTGACTGTTTGAATTTTGTTTGTTTTTAAAGTATTTAATGTAATTTCGTGAAATCAATTCTGCTAACAATTATATAGTTTGTTTGTAAAACTGCAATGTATTTTAGAGTTCTTAAATGCATAGAAAGAGCTAAATTTATTTGAACTACAAATAATTTGTAAAAGATGCACAAATACATGTTTTACTGTAATTTATTATTATTATTTTTTTGTATGGAAAACAAACATTGCTTTAAATAAATTATTTAAAGGCATTAAAAAATAAAATAAATACCTAGAGTAAATGCATCTCTACTAATGTAATCTTATAGCAATTCGTACCTTTTTAATTTTGTATCATTCGTATATTTTAGTATAATTTGCTCATTCCCTAATAAAGGGTATGTGGGCATGATTTGGGGGCACACTACATTTTAAAAATCATATGTTTTTATACTAATTAAATAATATGGATTTGTATGAATTGCCACTTTTACTATGTTATAAAATAGTTATGTTTTCTCATGAGATTGACTGGTCTTTACTGTCGACTTTGGTCAGTTTGATGCATCTTCGCTAAATAAAAGTAATAGAGTATAAAGTATAAAAGTATTGACAAAGTATTAAAAAATGAACATTTACTTGCAATAGAAATACATATAGAGAAAGAAAGAGAGAGGTGTAGTGTAATTCCTCAATAACACAATAAAAACTTCTACCTTCTACAATACTTTCATCAATTCCAACAAATATCTGACACCCAGTACAAAAGGCTGTCTTTATAGATCACATGGATGCAATTAGTGACTTAAAACTAAAACTTCCCTTTGACTGATTGTGCTGATCCACACAGGGTTGGCCAGCTGTGTTGATATTGCACCTCACATGCTGTTTCTGTAATTGTTTGCAGATTCTCTGTGTCGACCTGTTCTTGGTGAGGTGATGTTAAATGAGCTCATAAGAAAACTCTGTAGTTTGCAGTGTGGTCAATCTTCATTTGTTTAAAGTTTTTGATTGAGACAGGAATTTTAAAGTCTTTCTTCAAGCTTTCAGTAAATAAGAAAATGTTTTGGTTCCTATACATGACAGGAGATTTTCAAAACTTTAAATAAGTTTCAAACACTGGTCATATTGACTGACTAATGAATTTGAATCAGTTATTTTATTTCATCACTCAAAAAGATTTACAAGAAGTTATTCATTTAAATTAATCTCTCTGATGACCACTTAATTAACCTAATCTGTCAAGATCTGCCACTGAACTGCACTACATTTCCCATCAGCCACCTCAACTGCACACCTGTTCCGGATCTCCACTAATTAATTGCACAGCTGTAGCTCATGAAGACTGATACGTTGGACTTTATATACACCTCACATTCTCACACACATTGCTGAGTCTTGTTCACCTGTAACTTTACCAAGAGTTATTCCTGCCTAGCCTTGCCTTGCCTTATTGTGCAATTTGATCCTTGCCTTGTTTAATTGTGTTTATGCTGCCTGCACAAACCTGTTAGCCTGTGACCCTGACTAAGCTTTGGATTACCCCTATGATACCATTTGCTTCTGTTTTGACCATTGCCTACCTGACTAAAATGTAATCAAACTGCATTTGGACCCACAACTCTGTTGTCACCCTGACTCCATTTTTACACTAACTAGCTGCTAAACTACCAAAGCACAGTGCTTTATAGAGGAAAGTATCCAGTTGCTACATTACTAGTAACCTAGTTATTACTGTGTCATAATTTGTATTGTACAAGGAATTGTATTGTATTGTTTGAACCACATTAGAAATAACTGTTTTAGTAACATCACACAGATAGTGAACAATGTCAAGTCATTGTGGTGAATATTAAACATACTATTGAATTATTATAATTATTTATTGCTTTGTTATGCATGTTTACTTACATCCCTAGGTAGTTTTGTATTGAGTTTTTCAGTACTAAGTACTAAATCCCTCTGTGGTAAACAAACTGCAATCCTCTCATAGCTAACTGAAGTACACATCTATGCTGAGCAAAATGTATGCATTTTAAAATGAAAAGCAGTGTAAACACAGCCTCAGTGTGACGCACATTTCCCCATGGTGAGCCTGTCAGAGCAGATGAGAAGCAACGTTAGTGCTTGAGTATTGTTAGTCAGTAACTGAGTTATTTTTGTATTGTATTAGTCAAATGCTTTACCTGTATATTGACAAGATAAAATTCATAGAACAACCTTGGTTTAGTCTGTATTAAACAGATTTTTTTTTTCTATGTATTTTATCCTGTAATATACCATATACTGTATGTGCAGCGTATAGGACTGATTTAAACAGAACAGCTGGATGTATTTAGTTAGGAATTAAAATGCGAAAGAAAAGTACATTGTTACTGACAGAGCATCTCCTCAGCCTTAATAACTCAGTGGTGCACCTATGCCATAGTAGTGAGCGAGCAGAAAAACTCCACTCATCTCTCAGAGAGCACGCAAGGTCATCTTTGCTGCTGTCAAATTCAGTCTTTTTTATTTTTCAAACATTGTATTTATTAACATTCAGGAACTTTTAAAATATACTAAAAAAAACATACACAATTATGAAAAAAATGACAATTACAATTACAAATATATCAATAAATAAATGCCTGTACACATTATAAAAAATATTGAAAACAATAGTATATTAATAGTAGGTGTTACAAGATACAATTTATATCAGGTTTATTCATTCAAATCAAACAAAGAGGTTCCATATTTTGAAAAAACTCTTCAGGTTTTCTCTTAACTATATAAATTAATTTTTCTAAAACCAAACAATGAGACAATTCCTGCAACCATTGTTTAAAATGAGGGCTTTCTGTATTTTTCCAATAATGAACTATTATAATTGTTTCATGCAATAAACAAAATCATCTGAGCTAGTAAAAGAGCTTGTAACAAGAAAGTTAAGTATACAAAGTTTTGTCAAAAATAGTCTTATGTAGAAATGCCATCTTGGTCAGTATTTGTGTGAACTCAGGCAATTACAACATAAAAGTTAAAGTTCATCCGTGAGAGCTCTTAAAAGGGCAGCAGCTATTGATGCTGCTATTACTCAAACAGCACATCTATAGATGTTTATAGTGTTATGTGTATAGATAGATGTTTACACAATATAAAGAAGTTAAAAAAACACCTAAAATGTTAACATTGTGGTCAGTAGAAGGTTTTTAGCTAAGGAGCCAGATGATCCTGAGGTTTTTTAGGAAGTCATGGCAGTTGAGGCACCGCAACTATAATGATAATCCCAAACACTTTAAGTGATACAAAACTGCAGCAAAGAACTGAGCAATACTGAACTGAAGCGAGCAGAGCTGTGCTGTTCTAAATCATACCATACCACACAGCGGATTATCCGCTTTAGAGAAGGCAGGAAGCTTGTGATCTTGAGAGATCTTCTAAGTATATGTATCCGCTACTAGAGCTTTTTTAAGAGCCATCAACAGTGGTGAGGGCATGAAAATAGAAACCAACTCTACCCAAGCAATTTATTAAAGATAGTACTCTTACCAAGTATTACTAATAGTACTAATGCTTCTGTTTTTGATAGAAAAAAACAAGTTAGATTTGGGTTTTTTTTTTTTTTTTTTTAGAAAATATGCATTTTTATGTGCCTTTTGAACATTGCCAGGCATTCAGCAGTTCAAATGGGATTGGGGAAATCATTCCACCAAAAAAGAACAGCAAACAAAAAGGCAGTACCCTGAAAAAAATATGTTGTTGTTTCAACTTTAAAAAGTAAGTGTTCATGCTGCTTTAAAATTTTATGTTTCCTCAGGTGAAAGTTTAAAGGAATTTATAATGCAAGTGTAATGGCCATGGTTTAAGTTTAGTGAACTTAAACATTGAATTGTCTTAACTCATGTTAAATTTGAGGTGACTTGATAATACAAGTGGAAAACACCCTTACACTGTCTCATCCTCACACACACTCATACACTACGGCAAAAATTGTTTATTCAGTTCATTTATTTTGTACACCCCATGTCTTTGGGCCGTGGGTGAAACCGGCGCACCCCTGAACATGGGGAGAACATGCAAACTACACAAAGAAATGCCTCCTGGCCAGGACATGAACCAGTGACCTTCTTGGTGTGAGGCAACAGTGCTTACCACTGAGCTAATGAACCACTAAGGGGCCATCATTCAATTAATACTAAAAGAGGTTTTTGAAATCTGCAAATACAAATTAAAAAGCAGGTATCTGAGAAAAACCTCAGACAAACACACACCATATTACAATGAGAAAATTGGCAAACAGTGTTGCCAGATACATTTGAATGTTTCCACCCAAAACTGTCCCACCCAAAAACACACACACACACAATAAAACACCTTAAAACGAGCATATGCACTTGGTTTTTGTTAAATACTTAGCATAAAATGCACATTCAAAACATCCAAACTGATCCCAAACCTGTCCAAATTTTGTCAACCTGATTAACCCTTTTTAACAGCTCAATCAAAAGAAAGACGTTTAACATCAATCATCATCCAAAAGTAAACAAATATAAATTAAAAAATTTGCATTTGCATGTATTTGAAGAGTTCAAATGCAAAGCTGCTAAATGCCACTTTCACCAAAAATGAGCTAATGACATTGAGCGAATGCTTTAGGCACGTAGTACATGTTTAACAAATATTTTGCTTCAAATCCTCTCAATCCTATTGTCAGCCCATTCATAAATAGCAGCTTCTTTGCAAAATTATCTAAACGCCATTGACAGCAAAAGCCGCTATGTCCCGAGAGCCATCCAGAAGGTGCGAAACAAATCATACTTTTTGATGTGATGGCGTGCTGATACGCTAGCTTTTATAAGGAAACTGTTTTATTCCACTTTCTGTTAAGATTTTAAAAGATGAGGTTCGATGAATTGGTTGAGCCTGTCCGACTGTTAGTGAATGGCAAATGAAAACGTCCTTTACCTCAAAACTCTGTGCATTATAAGAAAAAGAAAATACTTTGTACAGTTGGAAGTGTAGCATGCATTTTTTTTTTTGCTCTTTTTTTTTTTTTTTGCTCTACTTACATTAAATCTAAACACCAAAATCAGAAATAACAACACATTGTTAAAATTTGAATAATGTCAGTTTTGTTTTTTGTTTTTTTCATTGATTGATGCACTTATTTGACAGATTTCATTCATTCATTTTTTTTCTGCTTAGTCCCTGGTTTATCAAGGGTTTCCACAGCAGAATGAACCACCAATTACCTCACAGATTTATGTATTTTTAATTTTAGGTGGTTTGTGTAATGTGTTTTATGTTTGGTAAAATAATTTCTAATTACATCTTTAGTAATTTTTCAACTAATTACAATGTCTCCCTATATGTGGATTTAGCTGGTTTTGACACAAAATAAAATCTACCTTGTTAAAAAAACAAAGAATTGTCTAATTATTATTTATTATTTTATTTATTATTTTATTAAATAAAAAATATTTTATTTACTGGCTAATAATCTTTTCCTTATCTATAAAATGAAACTTCTGAGACTAATTATATAGGACACTGATTTAAAAAAAATTCTTATTTACAAAAAAAAAAAAAAAAAAAAAAGAATAAGAGCTCTGATGGATTTAGAGAGTTTTTCATCTAAACTCCTCATTTGTACTATTTAAAGCCCAGATGTTGGAAGCAGTCAGGGTTGTCCAAACTCGGTTCTGGAGGGCCGGTGCCCTGCAGATTTTAGGTCCAACTTGCCTCAACACACCTGCATGGATGTTCCTAGAAAGCTTAGTAAGAGCTTGATTAGCTAGCCCAGGTGTGTCTGATTGGGGTTGGAATTAAACTTTGCAGGACAACGGCCCTCCAGGACCAAGTGTGGACACCCCTGAGTTAAGATAACTTATATATGCAGGGTTCAGCTGACTCTTTTTTTTTAAATCCTATAAAATCAGCTAAGTAAAACTTTGAGATATAAGTTTTGGCAATACATTCAATCCAGATAAAATAACTCAAAATATTAAGTTGTTATGACAACTTGGCACAATTTTTTTTTACAATATAAGTATTAGTATATATTATTAAGAACTAATACATAATTATAAAGCACTAAATAATTACCAAAAGTAAATTATAAGCCCTTGTACCTAAATACAAAGTAATAGTTGTTTGAAAATAGTGGTATGCTTTATAGATTAAATATAAAACGGCTTGCCATATGTCACATCAGGTGGTCAGTATTACAAGAAAGTCCCTAAGGAAAAGTCTTGTCTTCTTTCCTGTTTACACTTCACACAACTGACATTACATACAGCACTGGGTCAAGTCACATACAGAAATACTCGCACAATTCTTTGATGCTTGACCGTGTGAGAGGAAGGAGAGCACAGAGGAATCACTGGTGTGAGCTGAGCCCTCTAAAGCACAATGTAGAGAAAAACAAAGCAGAAGGCTTTGGACTTTAATAGGATGAGGAAACCTTTCACCCCAGTTTCCATCCGCTGGGAGGATGTTGACATGCTGGAGTCCTCTAAGTACTTGGGAGTGCACCTGAACGCCAGGGTTGAATGGACTATTAACATCCTCCAGGATATATATAAAAAGGGGGTTTAGTCATTCATGTAGAAAGTTGGGAAAGTTACTGCTAAAATGTTATATACACAGTGGGTAAGGGAAGTGTTTAGCCCCTCTGAATTTTTTCACTGGTTATCCTCTGCCATTCCTCAGGTTGGATGATAAATGTTGGTGGACAGCCATTTTTAGGTCTCTCCAGAGACGCTCAACTGGGTTTAAGTCAGTGCTCTGGCCATTCAGTTTTGTATTTTAAATGTGTGCTTAGGGTCATTGTTCTGTTGGAATGTAAACCTTTGGCCCAGTCTGAGGTCCTGAGCACTCTGAAGAAAGTTTTTGTCCAGGATATCCCTGTACTCAACCGCATTCATCTTTCACTTGATTGCAACCTGTCGTTCTGTCCCTGCAGCTGAAAACACCCCCACAGCATGATGCGGCCACCACCATACTTCACTGTTGGGACTGTATTGGACAGGTGACGAGCAGTGCTTGGTTTTTTCCACATATACTGCTTAGAATTAAGGCCAAAAAGTTTTATCTTGGTTTCATCAGGTCAGAGAATTTAATTTCTTACCATCCAAGAGTCCTTCAGCTGTTTTTCCCCAAAACAACTCCAAGCAGACATTTATTTAATGAGCCACTTCACCATAAAGCCCTGACTAGTGGAAGGCCGCAATGATGGTTGACTTACAACTTCCTCGCATCTTCTGACTGCATCCCTGAAACTCTGCCGTAGTGATATTTGGGTTCTTTTTTACCCTTTCTTATTAAGACTTTCCATACCCACTGTATATACACTGAGTGTAGTTTGCATGTTATTCCTGTGTTCACGTGGGTTCCTCCGGGTGCTCCGGTTTTCCCTATAGTCCAAACTCATATGGTATAAATTAATTGAATAAAATAAATTCCTGCAGCTGAAAGACCATCTGCCGTGTGAAACAAATGCTGGGGTGATCCCTGATGAATAAAGGGACTAAGACTATATTTAGATACCGGTACATTGGCCCATACATTATACATTATTTTAAGTTGCTGCTTATACCAGAGAATAGGCATGGGCTAGAAAACCAGTCTAGCTGCTTTTCCACTGCACGTTACAGAATGGTTTGGAATGGCCCAGCTCAGCTTGCTTTAGTTTGATTTTGATTAGCTTGGTTTGGATTTACACTGCAGTTTAGTACCACTTTAACTGCTCCTATTACGAATTATAAAAGTTTATATTTTGGTTATGGGGTCCCCAACAAGGATGATTTGCATATGTGGTCAGAAAAACTATTTCTTTATCTTATAATATGCCATTATTTTTATCGTATTGTCTCTATGACTCCCATATGACTTGTCCAGTGATTGATTTTCCAATCTCCTTTGTGTGATGTTATTTTGCAGAGCTTGGTCTGATGGCCCAGTTAGTTTTTAATCTACTACTGTAAACAGCAAGTGTCAGAAACAAAATACCCATCATCCAATCCCAGTTCTACCCCTTAGCCCTTACCCTTGACCTATCCCAATTCTCTTTATCTTGAAAGCGTAGGGCTAAGGGGCAAGGCTAGATAGCCATCGAAAGAGATTTTTCAGGACCACATTCAAAACCAAGGGGTAAGAAAATTTCCTAAAATACACCAGCCACAAATTCTGCATAGCTGCACCCGGAGATCAGGAGATGCACAAATTAGTATTTTTTTTTTGTTATTATTACGCATTTTTACGACAAACAAGCACATGTTTAAAAAAACAAAATAAATAAAAAAAATTTTGCAATGTATAATCCCTAGTAATAACTCTTATATAGCAGTCCCACAACATTCTGACACTCAATGATACCCTGTCAGAAAAGTTTATTGGCTAAAATGTTGCTTTTTACAGTGTCTGGAATAATGATAATGTTGTTTTCTTGTGTTTACATTGATGAATATGGTCAGGGTGTAAAGGCACATTACAGTTATGATCTTATTGCCACATTATTTGATCATGATAACATGATATATGCCTTCAGTGATTTCCTGAAGATAAATACCAAAAAATAATGCAACTAAAATAATAGCAGTTGCCATGGTCTAATCTCATATGAAGTAGGAGCTCATGATGACATTTGATGACGAGTGCATTTGCTGTGGTGTGGTTCCAATTCTTAGGCCGTACTCACACTAGGTACAGTTGCCTCGAACCGGGCCAAAGCACGCTTGTCCCCCCTCCCGTCTCCCCCGACAGCCCGCACTCACACTACAATTGGACCTCGGCACGCTTACGTCATCGATGCTGCGCTGTTCAGTAAGAAGCGCTCTCACTCAGCAGCACAGAGATTTCTCTAGTTATATTGTTTCAGTCGTTTGACATGCAGTGATATGCAGTCAAATATTTTGCCAAACAGTCTTTAGGGATGCGGTGACACGCAGTCAGATATTTCGCCAAACAGATCCTCCACTTTTGGCGCTCATAAATTATCATAAAGCCCTCGTGCTGCAGGAATGAGGAGGTCTGCTGAAGGTGCGCAGCTGTTGTGCAGTGAGGGGTTTGCGTCTTTAATAAGCTACGGCAGTTTGCGTTCACTGAACAGTAAGAATGATTAAAAAATCCATATGAAACAGTCCCTTAAAAGTCACGTCTCGCTTTCAGTTTCGGGCTTTGGCGCATTTTGCACTCACACTACAAACGTATCACGCCCAAGTGAACCGCGCTCAGTCCCACCTCTTCCAACCGGGCCGGCCAGGTGAACCGTGCCTAAGCCTGATTCAGCGCACTCACACTTTTCAAACGATCCGGGAATCGGGCCTGGGCACAGTTCGGATAGCATAGTGTGAGTAGGCCCTTAGGGGTAAATTTTGAAGCCCTTTCCCTTCACACTCTGTTTGAAGAGCCAAGGAGAAGGGGAAGGGGTAGGGGTACAAAAATAGATTTGGGATTGGGCCTTATTAGTGTTGATGCAAGCAGCCAGGGTATAGTATATGTGTGAACCCAATGCAGGATAAAAAATTGATGAAGCACAGCATTTTGTACACCAGTGTATTGCTCTATAACAAATCATAATTCCAAGTAATAACAATAACAAACATTCAGCACTAATCCACACAGTGGCAGTTTAACTTGACTGTGACGTGTGCAAGCTTTTCGAGAAGGGTCTAGCTGCAGATCGAGTGCGAATGCAAGCTGAGCTGCATGCAATGCTTTTAATGTGCACACCTAACCTTAACATTCACAGTGACATCACTAGCTTCATTGAGTTTATTGTGTCTGAGATTTCCTCATTTACACTAGCGGAGACTTTGTAGTTGCCGGTCGCTCTGGGTGGTGACCTGCTGGTCTTTGTAGGTCTACAGCACAGAGAACACATCCACCTCTAAGTGAGCAGAAAGAGGATCACATGACCTCTACTGGTGCTCCAATTGGCTGTCGCTTAAGAATGTCGCTCTTTATTTGTATAAAGGATTCTCAACTTTGTCACGTTGCTTGGCATGCCCACCTATTTACCTACAGTCACGCGCAGACAGAGGTCGCAGATGTAGCGTTGCTTGTCGCTTTTCAGCTGCGAGTCGCTTGTAGTGTAAATGAGGTTTGAGACTGCGGGTCTCAGCTTGCATATGCAAGTCTGCAGTCAGATACTGTAGAGCTTGTCAGAGGTTTGTAAAAATATCAGCACAATCTAATAATCAGAATTCAGCTGGTTTGTTGATTGTTGTGATAAAAAGTTAATAATACAAAATAGCAGAGGAGCGGGTCTGTCAAGAACTAGAAGGACATTTTTTAAAGAAGAAGTTACAGTAGCAGAGACAGTGCAACTATAGCATTAATCCCATATACTTTAAAGGGCCCCTATTAAGCATTTTTCAACACAGGCTCATTCTGAAAACGTGGTCCTATATACGTTTTTGGAGATTGCGAATTATGTAGCCAGAGCTATGGATGGCTGCATTTTGTCTTTAAAACGAACGCTATGGAGCTTTCTTTTTCACACTTACCCCCAGCTGATCACTTACTTCCGTATGGACAGCTTTCCCGTTGTTACCAGTTTGTTCGGTAGCTCAACATGTACGTCGGCGGACTTGAGATGCAGAGCGAAGTTGACTGTGACAACAGGTTTTAAGTCCTGTAAAGAACAGTTCCAGAAAGCAGGTAAGAAAAAATAGCTAAATAGCTAGAATACCTAAAAATGATTAAAAAAATAAAATAAAACTACCAAGTAAATATCATGGTGAGAATGTGGTAAAATCTGAAAATGTGGTAAAAATCAGGGGGATTTTCTTTTTCTTGATTGCTTTTTCATGCAAGCTATGGGGAGAAACTCACTCTAGGTTTTGACCAAGGATAGGCTGCTGTTTAAACTTTTTAGACATTACTCATACCTCATAACAAGGGCACTTTGAGTTCTACAATAACCATGCCCCGGTGTATCACAGAATGCAAATCCTTCCTGCGCTCTGCCATTAGTCTGTACAGTTTATCCCAGTACTAATAGGGCTGATATATTAGCATTACAACAACTTTGTCAAAATATTCCTTATTCTTTTGATGGTAAAACTTAATTTTCATCATTATCCAAGTTTCCAGTGTCAAATGAATCTATTTTTTTCATATATTCACATGTTGTTAAAGCCATATTAATGTTTATTCTGCATAATAGATGCAATCATTTGCAAAACCTACTTCCTCCCAGGTCTGTTTATATCTCGGTTGACATTTAGCCGCACTACGTTCGTGTTTTGTAACACCTAATTTTTACGAGGTGGGTTGTTAGCCCAATGCTCAACCCCCAACCTGGAGGACACACACACTACAGACAATTTAGCTTACCCAATTCACCTATAATGCATGTCTTTGGACTTGTGGGGGAAACTGGAGCACACAGAGGAAACCCACGTGTACATGGGGAAAACATGCAAACTCTACACAGAAATGCCAACTGACCTAGCCTGGGCTCGAATCAGTGGCCTTCTTGCTGTGAGGTGATAGCGCTACCCACTGCACCACCATGCTACCTGTTCGCAAAACATGCATTCATTTTTTTTTTTGGCTTAATCCCTTTATTAATCAGGGGTTGCCACAGTGGAATGAACTGCAACTTATCCAGCAAATGTTTTACGCAGTGGATGCCCTTCCAGCTGCAACCCTACACTGGGAAACACCCATACATTCTCATTCACACACATACAATATGGACAATTTAGCTTGCCCAATTTACCTGTACAGCATGTCTTTGGAATTGAAACTGGAGCACCCACAGGAAGCCCATGCAATATGGGCAGAACATGCAAATTCCACACAGAAATGCCAACAACCCAGCCAGGGCTCGAACCAGTGGCCTTCCAGCTGTCAGGCAAAAGCGGTACCCACTGTGCCACCTGTTAACAAAACAGTTTAAATAATTTTTACTTGCTATTTTGAAATCAATTAAATACTTCCTTGATAAACCAAGTAACTTACATAAAAAACTAAAATTCTCCAATCAACAAAAAACAACAACTGTGCGACTGTCACGTTCGTTCACTCTACAAATTTATGAAATTCAGGAATTATCAAAAGAACATGTATTTATTAACAAAACACTTACTACAGGCACTGGAACATCAACATGCAGGAATCAAGGGTTTTAGACAAATCATGACAATTCAGAAGTGTAGTCAAGTCACAGGCAAATGGTTGATACAGGCGGCAGGCAAGATAAACAATAAAAGAAGGTCAGGGTCAAAACACAAAAAGACTAAACACGGAAAATGCTTTGTAATGTTACTGGTTATATACCAACAAGACTCAACAATGTCTATGTGTGTGTGCCGTATAGTCCATGTAATCACTACTTAAGTAGCTCCCAGCTGTGTGTGAGTAATCAAAGGGGGTGATAGGTGTGTGTGTGTGTGGTGCCTGAAAGGAGTTGTAGTCCATATAGAGATGGGATTGTAGTCCTTCTACAGTGATTGTGACAGTCATAGGCAGCTACATTTTGCAAAGAAAGTGCACATCATTTAAATTGAATTCAATATAATAAAAAATTTTATTTCATTTTTTCATGTTAATTGCCAAACTTTGTTATTGGCTTAATTTATAAAGACTGGATGTGTGCATGATGGAGTTACTGAATTGCACCTTTTCTGAAGGTTGTTCAGTAAACAAATGTGAAAATTAGGCCAGCTCTTAGTGCCCCAGGAGTGCCACTTATACCCCACAGCCTCTTTGAATGTGAGAAACCACATGTTAACAAAAACCTCAGATTTAGCTGTGATGCATTAAACTTAACCCCTCCATGTTATGGCTGCAACATAGTCTCATTCTGAAAATGTAGCTTTTTAAACATTTCTGGAGATCGCAAATTATGTGGCCAGAAGTACATGGGTGCAATTCCTCTTCAAAACTAATGCCACAGGGTGGTCGTTCCTTTTCACGCTTACCCGCTGACTGCTTACCTCTGTATGGACAGCTTTCCTGCTGTTACCAGTTTGTCCAGTTAGCTTGCCATGTACTACGGCAGACTTAAAACACAGAGAGAAGTTGACCAGAACGATTCCAGAAAGCAGGGGTCCCACTTCATATTAAGTGGCCTTAACTAATATGTACTTACACAAGAATTAATAGTTTGTTACAATGTACTTATTGTGTAAATACATGTATTTACTTTGTATGTATGCTTGATTAAATACATGTATGTATTTACATCTGTAATTAACTTTTGTAATTACATTTGTAAATACACTGTTGACCATCCCTTACACCTTAACCCACCCTTAAACCTACCCATACCACCAAACCTGTCCATAACCCAACCTCTATCCCAACTCAAAAGCACCACAAGTGTTCTCAAATACGTTATAAACACAGTAAGTACATTGTATTTATTTTTTGAGGTAAGTACATAGTAGTTAAGGACACTTAATATAAATTGGGACCCAGAAAAACTGGTAAAAATCAGAAAAGGGCTTTTCTAATTCTGGATTGCTTTTTAAAACTTTCGGCTGGGTTCAGAAAAGTCTCAGGCGTGAATGGCACTCACAAGAGAAATTTGAGATCTCAAAAAGCATACATAGCAGCCTCTGGTGGATTTGCGAAAACAAAAACTGCAAAAAGTGCAAAAAAAAAAGAAAAGTGCAATTTGCCACTCTCCAGAAATGTTTTCAGAATAAGCCTGGGTTGCATAATGCTATTTACCGCTGACCTCTTAGAAAATTCACATCACACCATTTCTCAATATCCTGCAGGATTTTGACCCCTCATTCAAGGGTCTATGAGAAAACGTGAATGAGCTGTGTGCCTGAAATTTAGCCTCTCAAGGACCACATAATAACAGTAATAAAAATAACAACAACTATAGGTAACGCTTTAGTTTAGGTCACAATCCATGCTATTAACTACTGGTTTGTTAACTACCTAATATTAAGATATGAACTGTTCATTAGTTGTTAAAAAGGATGATATTAATCTCTAATTCCACCCAAAATCTATACCCAACTTCTAGCTTACTAACCATTGATAAACAGCTAATTAGTAGTTTATTAAGCTAATGTTGTTAGTTAAAGGTTTGTTTATCATGAATTGTGACCTAAACTAAAGGTGAACAAGAACAACAATAACAACAATAATAATAATAATAATAATAATAATAATAATAATAATAATAACAATACTCCCCCGTAGTCCAAAGACAGGCTGTACAGGTGAATTGAATATGCTAAATTGGCCATAGTTTATGTGTGTGAATGCAAGAGTGTATAGATGTTTCCCAGTGTTAGGTTGCAGCTGGAAGGGCATCCACAGCATAAAACATATGTTGGATAATTTGCAGTTCATTCCACTGTGCCGACCCCTAATTAATAAAGGGATTAAGCCAAAAAGAAAATGAATTAATTAATGAATACTACTACTACTAATAATAATAATAATAACAATGTTAATAATAATTGGGTTTATGAGCATGCTGTAAAATGAGGAAACTACATATCTTTGTGCATGTTTGTTTGTGTGTGTGTGTGTGTGTGTGTGTGTGTGTGTGTGTGTGTGTGTGTGTGTGTGTGTGTGTGTGTGTGTGTGTGTGTGTGTGTGTGAGTGTCTGCGCATGCATTTACCTCAACAACTACTTGACAACATTATGAAGCCTCTAATTTATTTATCTGCAACATAAACAAAGGCTCTGTTGGCACATAGAGAGAAGCGTTTCATTGCTTTCGCTAGTTCACGATCCACCTTTTTGAATCCTAATAAGAATAATTCATTCCATTTTCTCCAGACAATTTAAAATTTTAATTTCAAACAAAATGAAAAGCTTGTGTTTTCCAAACTTTGGGAAATTTGGCAAACATGTGACTGATGCCTGCTCTAAACAGAAGTTAAGAAAGAGGGGGATGAGCGGTTATTAAGTTTAAGATGTCCCCGGAGTGTTTATTTAAGAGCTTTCGCAGCAGGCCTGTCCCAGATATAGACGTGCGCTCAGACCTTATCACTTCTCGCTATGAGCATGTCTGACAAAAGGCAGATTAGGCAAGGGGTGCTTCAGGAATGTGGCTAAAACCAGACTGACTTTTCTTAGACTCATGTTATCAGTTACCTCGACATTTTTTATGTTGTCTAGTGAGTTTGAGCTTGGCCATCAACACAACATGACTGCTGCGAAAAGGTAAACCACAGTGCTTTCTTTATATTTAATTGTGAATGATGAAACATTGCAAAAATTAAAGGTCACCCATTAAATGATCATACTGATGTTCTGTGAACATGTCTGAGCAAACAAGAACAGTGTTGTTTTTAATGCTGCTTTCACCTTTGTAAAATGTTCTTTATTGCTTAACCTTTTGATCGTTTACTCAAAATATTAACAAATCTGCTCAAATTGAGAACAAACAATTGCAAACACAGCAGTTTTATATATTTAGGTGCACAGATACGGGCTTTACATAACATTTTGACCCTCGACCACAAAACTATAAGCCAGAAGTGTCAATTTTTTGGAAACTGAGATTTGTATGTCTCATGATAGATAAATAAATATGATTTCCATTGATGTGTGGTTTGCTAGGATAGAACAATATTTGAGAGATACTACTGCAGTATTTAATAAAAAATCAGAAATCAAGGGGTTAAAATAATCTAAATGGAGAGTTCAGATGCAAAAACCTCTAAGTTCCATCTGTAATTTTCTTCTTCAATTAGCATTTTTCTTAGCCTCTCATGTATACATTCAGTTTTTTCATGTTAAAAGCAATGTAAGTGATCTATTTTATGCCATAAAAGTGAAATTAATGAATCAAGACAGGAAGTTGTGAAAAAAAGCTAATATTACAAGACAATTTCAGATGGCACATAGAGGTTTTTGCATCTGATCTCTGCTCATTCTTAAAACGTAGCCCTATATATGTTTATAGAGATCGCAAATGCGGGATGGTATGACACAGTTTCTTTTTGTGGTTACCTCCATAAGGATGGCTTCCCCGTTGTTACCAGTTTGTCCAGTTAGCTCGCTATGTACACTCTCAGAAAGAGAGGTTCGGGAACTGTCACTGGGGTGGTACCTTTTCAAAAGGTACAAATTTGTACCTTAAAGATCCATATTAAAACCTGAAAGGTACATATTAGCACTCAAAAAGTAAAAAAGTGTTTCTCTTAAAATTTTTAGGTACTACTATATCGTCACCTTGGAATTATTAGGTTCTATCTGAGTTCTGAATGATTTTGAAATATTGAGCTTCAAAATTTTTACACTCCATGTAGCAAGCAGTATGTGTGTAACTTTTGTTTTTTAAATAAGAAGTTTTAAAAAGTAACCAACCTATAAAAAACATCCCATAATGTAAACAAGTTGTCATTTAATAAGAATATGTCAATAACTCAATTTTGACAGAAATGTCAGATAGAACTTTATGATTCTAAGGTGACGATATGTTTTTGAGGTATCAATATGAACCCTTTAAGTACAAATGTATACCTTTTAAAAAAGGTACCATCCCAGTGATTGCTCACATACCTTTATTTTTGAGAGTGTACATTGATGGAATTAAGACGCAGAAAGTTGACCACGACGACAGGGTTTGAGTCCGATGAGGAACCGTTCTAGAAAGCGGGTAAGACAAAAACAAAAGACAAAAAATAAAATAAATGTACTAATAATAAAAGCAAATGCATAATAATAAAAGTAAATAACAGCATGAGAATGTGGTAAAATCTAAAAACGTTGTTAAAAATCTAAATTTTTCTTTTTCTGGATTGCTTTTTAAGATTGTCTGTTGGGTTTTGGGAAGTGGGTGGGTGGGTCAACTGGTGTTTTTTAAAATACTAATGGTTGGGTTTAGGGAAGGAGGAGGGTGCGTCAGTCAATCGGCTCATGAGTCAGTCATTTAGTCAGTCAAACTGTCAGTCGAGAGTGCCTCTGGTGGACTTATGTGAGAACAGCAGGTGCAAATGATGTTCATGAGAGAAATTTGAGATCCTAAAAAGTGGCCCCTTGTGAATTCACGAAAATAAGAACTGCAAAAAAATAAACATATTTGATGGTCTCCAGAAATATATATAGGGGTACATTTTCAGAATGAGAACTCTTCAAATACTGACAAAAATACTTTTAAATCTATCTAAATATAATTCTTAGTAATGAACAATACTAAACAAAAACTTTTGATTTTGGATTTATTTACAGTGTGAAATGTTCAAACTATATTCATGGAACAGCATATTACTTAATATTTCCTTGATTTTTGGCATAAAAGAAAGTTGTCTCATCCCATAAAATGTATTTTAGTAAGGGCGACATGGTGGCCCAGTGGTTAGCACTGTCACCTAAGATCTAGAAGGTCGCTGGTTCGAGTTCCAGCTCGGTCAGTTTACATTTCTTAGTAGATTTTGCATGTTCTTCCTGTGTTGGCGTTGGTTTCCTCCGGGTGCTCCATTTTCCCCCACAGTCCAAAGACATGTGATTTGGCGAATTGAATGAACTAAATTGGCCGTAGTGTTTGTGTGTGAATGAGGGTGTGTGGGTGTTTCCCAGTACTGGGTTGCAGCTAGAAGGGTATCCACTATGTAATACATACGCTGGATAAGTTGGAAGTTCATTCCACTGTGGTGACCCCAGATGAATAAAGGGACTAAGCCGAAGGAAAATGAATGATGAAAATGTACTTTGATCTATTGCCAAAAATATACTTGTACAACATAAGACTGATTTTGATGTCCAGGGTCACAGTTATGTATATTACAATAGTATATTTTTCTTCTCACACCTGAGTGGCTGTGAGGAGGGTATTGTGCAACCATGACCTCCTATTAAATATTAGGTAAGAAATAATGTAAGGTATAAAAGTGAGGTAATAAATAATCCAACTTCACTCAATCATTCATCACAATGGTTAAAGACCAAAGAGCTGTTATTTGCAGTATAGCGGCTATAAATTGCTATCAGAAGCAGCTTTTGATCGTAAAAACAATTCCAGTCAACTGTAAGTCTTATGAATCAGTTTGAAAGACGACATGTGTATCTTGTCTAAATAATCTTTCCCAAGTTAGGATGATGATTCAAGAGGCCCACAAAATTCCCATCTGATGAATTGCAGAAGTTCTAACATCACCTACATCATCATA
This sequence comes from Danio rerio, assembly GCF_052040795.2. Lineage (NCBI taxonomy): Eukaryota > Metazoa > Chordata > Actinopteri > Cypriniformes > Danionidae > Danio > Danio rerio. The sequence continues at coordinate 39,015,519 of NC_141021.1, forward strand.
ACAATCCTCTACTTTTATCCAAAAAAGCAAACTTTTGTGTGTTTTCTTTCTTATATATCAAAAACTACACTCAAAAGATTTATTTTAGCTGCTTGTTTAAACTATATATTTTAAATTAACTGAAACAACACAATTCTTGTTTGGGCTACTAAATTCTATTGCATTCATTTCATTTGTTGAAACAATTAAGTTTTAATGTATTGGAACAACATGAAGAAATTTTGTGGAACCCAGCAATTTTTTACAGTGTAGTAGTTGAACAAAAAATGCATTGTTCCTTCTTTGTTCATATATATCATGTACAACTATTTATCATGTAAAACCATCATCAGTTTCACAGATTGAAATGGCTAAATACTAAAGAACAATCTAAAATTAATTTCTATGTGTTATTTGACTTCAGTCATATCTTTTGCTGTTTAAAAGTGCTTTTTAAATGGTGTCGGCTTTAGAGCTTAACTGTCTGTCTGCACAACAGATAATCAGGCCACTTCTCATGACCTTAGACCTTCTTCTGTCATAGTCAGATGACTAATGGAAACACTTTTCCAGATCCTTCATAAATCCTGGCTTTTTTTTTTTTTTTTTTTACAAAAAAAGGAAGTCGAGTACGCAAAGTGATGATGGTGGAGAGTGTAAATTTAACTAATACCTTTTATAACTCATTATCACAATTTGCATATTTTTCTTTTCTTTTCAAATTTTTGCTGTGAAACAGAAGAGAAAAGTAGAAAGTGTACATTTTTATTCCTTTTATTCTAAATGGGACATCTTGAAGCATATTAAGGATAATATCACCGTTCAGTGTAATAATAGGTATATTTAAGTAAATGATAAAGAGCATACTCATTCTGACATATACTTATTGTTAAATTATATAAAAGAAAATATAAAAGAAGAGGGAAAGAAAATATGAAGAACTAGAAGGTTTTAATAATTAATTAGTGTAACACATTGCATGCATTAAAGGATCCCTTTAATGCCTATAAAAAAGAATAATTGGTCATACTGAATTTTGTTATATTCTAAATAATTAAAAACTTAGAAAGCAAAGAAAGAAAGTATAAAAAAGAAAACTAAAATACACTTTATTCCAATTAAAATATTGTGATTTTTCAGTTCAAATGTGCTTGATATATTTAGAAATTTTGCTTTGGGGAAAATACCTTGCATTTATTTGAGAAGATTAGTTAGTTACTTTGTTTGTATCCACTGCTGATATGACTGCCGTTACACTGAATGAAAGTGGGTGCAATCTGTAGATCATCATAAAAATGTTCATGTGTCATTTTATTTAATTTTATTGTTATCTGTTTGTGTCATTATCATTTATTAGAAATTAATAAATAATTATTGTTATAATGGTAATGAAAAAAACAATAACTTCAAAGTGTGCTATATCACAAAACTTACTTCATTTATTCTTTTATTTACATACATTACATTTATTTATGTTCATAATTGTTCAATCAAAGTGATTTACAAACACAAGGATTGCAAGTGATTTTTTATTGAGAAATTTCAGGCTGTTTTAAAAAACATGAGCTAGAGTAAGAAATACAAGGAAAGCATGCGCAGAGATGTTTTATGAAAAAAATGGCCTAAAATCTGCATTGTTTCTCTCCCAAAGCAAAAACTTAAAATTCACAGTAAAAAAAAAAAAAAAAAAAAAAAAAGAAATATATATATATATATATATATTTTTTTTTATTTATTTATTTTTTTTTATATTTTAAATATATATATATATATATATATATATATATATATATATATATATATATATATATATATATATATATATATATATATGTGTGTAAATTTGCTGTTTTCTGTATTTTGTGAATCATGTTTTTATTTATTTTATATTGCCTCATTTATTTATCCCTACATGCTTTTGAATTGTATTACGGGACCTTGGTCCTTCTTCCAACAACTTTTAACCTCTAAAAGTTGGAAAAGGTTATTTTTATTAACATTTTATAGTTTAAAATGGTATATTTACTGGGTAGGCGTTGTATTTTACAGTACAAAAACCTTGTAATAAATTGGCAGTACATTTCCTGTTATTTTACAGACTTAAATTGCACCTATTTTACCCTTTTTTCAAGATTTAAGATAAGTCTTTTGTGTCTCCAGAATGTGTGTAGTTTCAGCTCAAGAATATTTCAGAATATTGGAATTTTCTGCTTTGAACACAATGTAGCTGTTTTTGTTGCCTGTGTCTGTGCCTCAATCTCCGCCTTGGCAGTGTCAGGTAAACAGCACAGTGATAGACGAGAAGGCAGCAGATCTCACATAACGTTTCTAAGAAATACTACTGTAAAAGCTTTCCTAATGATTATTTGATGTATTTGTTGTGGAGTTAATTCAAGCATTTTGATGAGCCACATACAATGTCATTACAAAGTACACACACAGATACACACACACACACACACACACACACACACACACACACACACACACAGTGTGCTTGTTTAACTTCGCACTGTTTTTGCATAACAAATGTGACAGGATACACATTTAATATCCACTGCTGTATGGTTATTCGTTATGTTTATGTACAACATAAACCTTATTTAACGTCCACAAACCAAAGCATCTTCTTTTATAATTGTACTGACTTAAAGATGGTAAAGATGGATAAAGATGGTTAAACTGCTGTAATTCATTATGTTTTAAAAATGTTTTAAACTTGTAAAACTTTCTACATCATATTTGAATGATGATTGATGATCACAATGAGCTGAACAGATCTTTTAATAGCAGTTACTTTGCGCTCGTCCTGTCTTGTTGATATTGATATAATGACTGTCAATTAATTCGGTGGGCAGAGAAACCGCACTCCTACGTCACGTTACAGTGGGCCTTAAAATGGGAGGGATTTGGATCCTTTTAACATCAGGAAATGTTTAAAACAAAAAGAAGAGATTTATTGTGTTTCAGTATGGCTGTGGACACATTATACCTACACACAGTTCTGTCCAAACAGTTTACAAAGGATAATTTTCATCATAGGTGCCCTTTAATTGTCTAGATGTTATTTCTTATACATGAACACTAAAATGAAAAAATAAAAAAATCTAGAAAAATAATAAATAAAAGTCACTTTATTAAACTGTAGAGTTGAATTTTAAAACATCAAAAGTGGACAGAGCAGAGATTAACATCCCAAAATGCAATTCACAACCATAAATAAATGAAAAATACAGTGAATCACAAAATATGGAAACTGTTAATTAACAGATTTTTTTTTCTTTACAATGTACAACAGAACATCATACGGAAGACTTTAGTGAACATTTTCCATGGTTTTTAGAAGCATAGACTTGCTCTAGGATTTTATTTATACTGCTTTATATTCTTTAGGAGTACTTCTGATTACAATACTCAAATTTTCTAGAGTACAACACAAACTACTTCAGCCCAGTACAATCCTAATATCATCCTGTGTCAGCATGTCAATCACAGTCACCACATAGACAGTCAACTTGGCCTTCTTTCTCCCCATCCTTCTTCCCTTTTCTTTCCATCTCTCTCTCTCTTTTGTTTTTTGGTGCGAGTGCCCCAGTTCTGAAACCGCGTTCATCCCACTCAGTCAGAGGTTTGCGCTCTGCTCTCTCCCACAGGGTATGTACCAATATGCACAGAGCACATTTTCACAGATGCCATCAGAGAACAAGCATATGAATTACCAGGCAGCCTGCCATCTTTGAGTTCAGACAGAATGGCATTAATACCAGATGAAGAGCCCAAACAACAACAGCACAACAACATGAAAGCCCAAAACAACTGGGACCAGGTAAAGGTTTCATCATTTTATATATTAATGTCTTGATTAACAAAGACTCCAAACTCAACTCCCGCTTTCAGCCTCTCTCTCTCTCCCTCTCTATCTCTCTTTCCCCCAAAAGTTGTGACACCATTGAAACTACCGGCAGACTTGGGGGACTCTGCGGAAAAAGAATCCTGTCAGCAAATCACGTTACGATAAATAAAAGATACGCCACTGTTGACCATGACTTATTCAGGAGCCATTATGAATTCATGCCTACAATTAAAGAAAACACAATCGTTTTAAAATTGAATGGCAATAAATATTAGTATTACCCAATTATGTCACAATTAATACTAAGCAGGCTGATTAGCGGCGAACGAACAGGCCAATTAAAAGATGCACGTACAAGTGGAACGAAAGAGGGAGTTAGGGTGCCTGTAGCATCTGGACATGGAACGTGATGAGAATAGACAATAGATGGACAAAGGGAAAGGGATAATAACAGACAATGTTTAACAAGATAATGTTTTAATGTTTAAAAGAAGCTGTTTTAAAATCTTTGTACATTCGTTGATTAGAACAGACTGCTGCTGCTGCTGCTGCTGTTTTTACAGAGAGACTGAAGCTTGGTGTTATAAAGGTGTAAAAAGGTGTGACAAGCATAATTCCTAACTCAGGAATATCCTTTGGGCCATAAAATAAAATATGAAACTTTCCATTAATATAATATAATATAATATAATATAATATAATATAATATAATATAATATAATATAATATAATATAATATAATATAATATAATATAATATGTTCAAAAATGTAAGTGCATGTTCTCCCCGTGTTCCAGTGGGATTCCTCCAGGTGCTCCAATTTCCCCTACAGTACAAAGACATGCGGTATAGGTGAACTGAATAAACTAAATTGTCCATAGTGTATGTGTGTAAATAAAAGAGTGTATAGGTGTTTGCTAGTGTTGGATAGAGGCTGGAAGGGCATCCGCTGTGTACAACATATGGTGGAGAAGTTGGCGGTTCATTCCGCTTTAGCGACTCCTGATTATTAAAGGGACTAAGCCGAAAAGTATAAATGAATGAATAAATTTAAAAGATTTGTAGACCACAAAACCAGAATTAGGATGCTCAGGTAAAAAACTGACTGTTCTTTTATGGCAAATTTATTCGAAGGTCAAGTAAAATTCATGTTCTATGTTTTTATTGTATCAAAACTCAATTTTTGATTTGTAAAGTTCATTGATAAACACTTAATTTAGACAACTTTAAAGCTGATTTCATGTTTTTTTTTTTATTGGTTTGAACTCTCAGATTCCAGATTTTCAAATAGTAGTATCTCAACTAAAATAATGCTCTAAACCATACATCAATGGAAAGCTTATTTATTAAGCACTCTGTGAAGTATGAATATCAATTTATTTATTTTTAAACTGACTTCATGGTTACAATTTTAAGGGACCTTAAATTTATGCTTTTATTCATGGGATATTCTACCAGGCACGTACATTATCAGTTCCTGAAATAAAAACATAAATATAGTGAATAAAAAGTATTTCATTTCAAACATTTATAAAATGGACTGCTGGTTGATTTCTGTGAGTTGTTTAATGGAGTATGTAATTCATTTGATTTTGAGATTTTTGTTCTTTATTAAAAACACTTTACAAATTTACAAACCCTCATTGTACTTGTCCTCAGCCCAATTGAACCTAAAGCTTTAATAGTTTTGTAATGCTAAAAACTGCTATTTAGAAGAAATACTTCAGAAATAGCAAGTTTAAGTTGTTTTCATTCACATCACTTGATTAAAAAGATTAAATTATGAATAAATTATACAAACAAATACTACAAATATATCATATCCTCTTATTTTTGTCGGTCTTGTTACATTTGCATTACATTAAAAGAAAAAAAATGCCTGCAATATATGTTTAAGGCTATGACTTAAAGCAAGTGACATTGTTTGATAAAGAAGCCGACAGTGATCAAGGATGTATTTTATCATTGAATTGTATGGTTTCATGCTTGTTTGTGTATGATTTTTAAGGAGGACAAGCTTAAAAGATATAAGACCCTTTCACATTTGAAAGTGAAAATGTACGTTTCTGGTAGAATGTCTCTCATCAAATACTGTATGCAATAATGACAGTAATTATAAGAATAGCAATATAATAATAATAATAATAATAATAATAATAATAATAATAATAATAATAATAAACAAATCATTGAAAATATATTTTAAACTTTGTATCGAGTAAAATTGCATACACATTTCTAAACAATTAAAGAAACAAATAAGCAGATCAATAATTGTTGTTATTATTGAGAATTGTGGTAATGAAATGTTATATGACTACTAAAAATTCTGAATTTGTATCACATAAAAAAAGGGAAAAGAAAGTGAAGAGGGTTTTACCTATACTCAAAACTGTTACCCATACTCAAAAAATAGTACTGGTGCTGTATGTTAGTTTTTGACTCTTCTAAAGCATAGAAATACCATAATATGTTTGCAGACATTTAAAAAAACATGCTGAGTGAACACTTATTTGAAATACTGTGCTGAAGTCAGATATTCTCTTTAAAAATGTGCATTTACTGCCTTTAACTAAACTTCCTTTAAGCTGCCCAATGCCAGTTTAGCCAATTATATTTCAGCACCCCGGATTTCCTTATTGGAAATTTATTATGCGTATTTGATTCATGAAGGCTCTTAAAAAATGCATCCGTGTCCGAAATGTGACTGCCGGTGGACAGTAGCTGGCTTTGAAATGAGATACAGATTCAGAGTTCCACATGAGGTGGTTATTAATTTGCAAATAAAATAAATATTACGAATGTAAACATTGGGTGAGCAGCTTATATTGAAACCATGTGTCCTAACAACACACTACGTGATGAGATTTAAAGTGATAAGTAATTTGGCTGTTTACATCAGACAAAACACCCAGTGCACTCCAATGAAATGGTAAGGTTTATAATCTGATACATATTAAACCTCTTTAACATTATTAAATGCAGATGCTGAATCACTGATATTTGTTGGTTTACACTGTCACAGTTCTAAAGTAAAATTTAAAAGTTTTTTTTCCAAGATTTCCAAGATCTTAGGTGAATCAGCTGCTGCTTTCACTTGTATGGCAATAAATGTAATGTAAAAGGGCATTTAAACTCACATTGTTCGCATTTAACACTGAATAAAGCACATGAGGTGTACCTGAGGTGTTTATTGTCAGTTTATTCTGTTGTTCAGCTGCAAGAAATAGAAGTCGATTCTAAAATATAAATTTCAGGTGTTGATTTGAACAAAAACTCCTTTTAATATGGAAAATATTACAATCACATGCCATTGCTTTTATATAGAACACAGTTTAAATTAGCCTTAAATCAGTCTTTAGGCTCAAGAGTCAGCTCCTGTTGGTAGCATCTGGCAACCTGCGTTTGTTATAATCCAGGAATGCAATACCTAGTTCAACCACTGGGCGTAAAACTTACATACTGCACCTTTAAATTATTTTACAATGAAAACGTATTTTATATTGTAATACAAATACATTATAACAGTTTCTTAGTGTTACTGTATTTCTTATTTAAACCTTATTTTATTTAATCTTATTCAAATAAGCAATTCAAGCACAAGACACTCTTTTTAACTCACAAAGAAAAATGTAATACTTAAGCCAACTCAAATTTTTTAATGTAAAAACAGTAAGAGATTTTTTTGTAAAACGTTCTGCCATAATCTTTCATTTGAAACATGTCTATTTACTTACTTAATTACTTCTTTTAATGGATTCATTAACATATAATGTACTGACCCTTTGAACCACAACTTTAGAATGACAGCATTTGTATATGTGTATTCAAACACAAGCAAACAAATAAACGAAACACTGATGAATGTCCACCAAGGCAAACTACCAGAGCAGGCTTAACATATTTGATTGAATTAACATACACTGTCAGATATGAAGGCCACAAACTAATTAGTGCTTTGTAAATAAATGTTTATCAGTAGAACATCCTACGTCTTGGCAGACAGAGCCAATCAATCCTAGAATACAACATGATGAGATAATCATCTACATCTTAACGCAACTTCATAAAGCAGCTATAATGAGGAAGCATCATCATTATACAAAACATCACCATAGCCCAGCGGCTTGTAATGATATTAAGGTGAAGGTTTTATTAGAAACAAGTACAGATGCTGCATCAGCTTATTCAGGTGCCTGTTTGCAGTGCTGATAGCAGCCTTCCTGCACTTAGACCTCATATTGATAATGGCCCATTTTACTGGGCAGAGACATATAGGTTGCATAATGGACAGTGATGTAGTCGGCCAGAAACTTTGCTTTATATGAGCGTGTTGTTGTAATCGACCTTCTTAAAGTCAGCCCATCATGCTGCCAGGGCACATAATGAAAAAGAATCCAAAATAGCTCCAATTTATGTAAGGCAGGCTTGGGCCAAAGGCTTATGTGGGCTTTTATGTTCATTTTCCCCTGAGTCTGACCACCCACATTGGGATATTTTGGGCGGAGAAAGTTCAAGGGATACTTGGCTCTCAGCTCCAAAGTCGTCCATTACATATCTGTCAGTTTTGCATCTAATGGAAAGAGCTCTGTGGTAGTGGATCAAGTGAGTATGCAAGTATTTTGAAATGTGCATTTTTTATTGGAGGTTTGACATAATCTCAACTGAATTATGAAGAGAGGGTGGGACATAGAGAAGCACCTCCCCTTTGAAAAAAACAGCCAATAGCATTTTGTTTTATCACAGCTCTGCCATTGAGAATGGTTGAGCTTGAGCGCATCAAATGAAAAGCAAATGAGAAGCATCTTGAAGGGGGCAGGACATGTCAGATACTAGAGAGCATTTGATTGGTCAATATTTGATTAGAAACATTAAAGTATGTGATGACATGAAACAATCTGAATTGAAAGTGACAAACTCCAAGCTTTGCATGTTTATATCTATTTTATGTTTTCTAAACGCAAACTGTGTTCCTGCTTTGAAGCACACTAGCTTATAGATATCAATACTTTTACTAACATCTATACAATTTCATTTTTATTTCATGAGACCTTAAAAACCTGAGCTGTTGATATAGATTAGAGGTGCAGAAGAGGGCCGCAAATGTATTTTGTTATATAGAGAAATTAAAGAGTTACATTTTAAATCTGTAACTCGTAAATAAGTAATTTGGAGTTATTTTTAACTCTTTGGTGCATACGATCACACCAGTGTGATCAGTCTAGTATGGTCCCTGAAGTGTACCATTACACCATTGTGATTTAGGACGCTCAGTGCATTACATAATTAGCTGAAAAATTCAAATCTGCTTTCGTGCGATAAATTGCGCAAAGCCAGAGAAAGACATGCTTGTTATAAATAACAATTATATATACAATTTATAAAGAGACAACTATTTAGTTAAGTTCTTAAGCTTATTTTTTGTATACAGTTTAAGTCAGAATTGGCCCTCACAGTAGCACGATAGCTTCACAGCAAGAAGGTCGCTGGTTTGAGCTTCGGCTGGGTCAGGTGGCATTTCTGTGTGGAGTTTGCATGTTCTCTCTGTGTTCGCGTGGGTTTCGTCTGGGTGCTCCAGTTTCCCCCACAAGTTCAAAGACATGTGGTATAGTTGGCTAAGACAAATTGTCTGTACTGTATGTATGTGAATGGGAGTGTATGGGTGTTTCCCAGTGATGGGTTGCAGTTGGAAGGGCATCCGCTGCGTAAAACATATGCTGGATAAGTTGGTGGTTCATTCCGTTGTGGTGACCTCAGATGAATAAAGACACTGAGCCGAAAAGAAATTGAATGAATGTATGAATGAGGTCAGAATTATTAGCGACCTGTTTATTATTTCCCCAATTTCTGTTTAACAGAGAGGTTTTTTTTCACACATTTCTAAACATAATAATTTTAATAACTCATTTCTAATAACTGATTTATTTTATCTTTGCCATGATGACAGTAAATAATATTTGACTAGATATTTTTCAAGACACTTCTACACAGCTTAAAGTGACATTTAAAGGCTTAACTAGGTTAATTAAGTGAACTAGGCAGAATAGGGTAAATAGGCAATTTATTGTATAATGATGGTTTGTTCTGTAGACTATCGAAAAAATATAGCTTAAAGGGGCTAATGATTTTGACCTTAAAATGGTGTTTAAAAAATTAAAAACTGCTTTTATTCTCCCCAAAATAAAACAAGTAAGACTTTCTTCAGAAGAAAAAAATATCATCAGACCTACTGTGAAAATTTCCTTGCCCTGGAAAACATAATTTGACATATATTTAAAAAAGAAAGAAAAAAATCAATGAGGGGCTAATAATTCTGACTTCAACTGTATATCAGGAGCTGGAAATTTACAACATATCTTCATACAGCATGAACTTAATATTTTAACGAGTTTTGGCAAAAAAAAAAGTGATAATTTTTATCCATTTAATGAAACTTTTGCTTCTGTCAAAAAATACATCTGTGCAACACAAGACAGATTTTGTGCTTCTAGTCATAAATAAATAAATAAATAAATATATATATATATATATATATATATATATATATATATATATATATATATATATATATATATATATATATATATATATATATATACACACATATATATATATATATATATATATATATATATATATATATATATATACACACATATATATATATATATACACATATATATATATATATATATATATATATATATATATATATATATATATATATATATATATATATATATATATATATATATAGACATGTATTATGTGCTCTATTGCTCCATTGTTTTAAATGATTTCATAATAGATCATGAAATACAATAAATCAGAAAAAGTTATCATTTATGGCCACACTTCTAGAAATTAACTGCTGAAATGTGAAGCTGTTTTGTAGCAATGCAAAAAAAAAAAAAAAAAAAGAAAGATTAATTTTGCTGTTATTAGTACTTTCAGTGTTATTTATAATTCAATTGTTGTAGTTTGGTCAGATGGCTTGAGTTTTATTATGAATTTAGGCCACATATTATTTTAAGATGTCCTTGTTACAGTGTAACTATTCATTTAACTGAGTAATTGTAATTAAATAATCAATAAAGTTAGGGTCAGGTGTCAGGTCAAAGTTAGGTCTACGGTTACCTGCATGCAGTTAAGCTTATTTAAATGTACAAAATAGAGTACATGGAACATATGTAACAAAGACACCATAAAATAAAGTCTTACCTGAATTTATTATTAATGTGTTGTATTTTGTATTTACTTCGATTTTTGTATACTTTAAACTTTTTTTAATCATTTTAATTGGTTTTTAATATACAAAATAGAATAGTAACTAAACAAAACAATTGAGACACTAACAAATGACAAATGCAGTAAGAAACATTTTAAGTCTTTGAATACTAAAAAACTGGTAAGAAATACTGTCTAGTGCACAAAGTAGAGAAAAATAAATAAATACATAAATAAATAAATATTTAAATAAATAAAAAATAGGGAAGAAAAGGTACTTTAATATTACTTTACTGCTGTTGTTCTTGGTGTGGTCATACATATTTAAGTGCATCTGGAGTGGCCAAAAGCTCAGAGGTCTATAAGAGGCATTACCTTTATTTCTTAAGTAATAAATATATTGTTCTAAGTATACTTTAAGCAATTAATATTTTATTTACATATCATATAGCATCAGTTTGTAGCTACTTTTTTTTAAAGTATCCATTTAGACACCCATTCTATTTTGTAAGTATCAGTTTGCCAGCAGTTTTGTAAAGTTTTTGTGAGTTTTGTCAGATGCAAATATCCCTGCTGATCAAGAAGGTTACGACACGGCGGCAGGGGTTCTGTCAGGGCAAGAGAAGGAAAACGGCAAAGATGGCAAACCTCAGGAGAGGACTGGTAATTCCTCCTGATGCTTCCCGAGCTCAGGCTGACTGTCGACAGTCAGGCAGGCTGTGCCTCAGCAAGCGCTGGTGTTTCCTTTGGGGCCCCCCTCCCGGCCGAGGGGGGAGGTGGAGAATTACAATCCCACCCCGTCAAAGTGCTCTCTCTTAAACACTCACGTACACACAAGTACACACACACACATACAGCAACTCTCTACAGGAAAAGCTGGAGACAGAATGCGCAGCCCCTTCACAGCAGCTTTGGTGCGTCGTGGCGTCCAAATGGGATTCTGCTAGACTTTGATAGTTGGTTAATTACTCATATGATACCACACAGATGTCTGGGGGGCTCTAGCCGAATATTCGTCTCTCACTAACTCACTGACTGACTGACTGACGGGATCCTGGGGAAGGCAGACATTTAAGGAGCGGTAGGTGAAAAACCAGGAGACATTTATAATTCATAAGTGTAGCAGTTTACGTGCCGTTAAGGATCCCTTTAGTGCCTAGCTGATGCTAAACTGAGATGCTACTTGAAGGGCTGTCTACTAAATAGTTCCTTGTGTACCAGGTGGTGGCAGGGACTTTGAACAGGAAACACATCTTGGCTCTGAAGTGTTCCTTTGCTGTCAAGATAATGAAAGGGGGGTTCAGATGATTTCAAACAAGATGAGAGTTGATTAACTTTTCTCACTTGTGATTCTTACGCGGGGCTTAAACAGGCTATATTTGTTATTTGAGGATTCAATTATTGAACTTTTGTTTCGGGGGGAAGAGTTTCAGATCATTCTTTGTGGGTAGAAAGTAGTTTTTTCAATATGGATTTGATGTTTAATTCTCTTTTTAATGTGATAAAATTTATATGGCTGCTATATTCTAAAAAACATGTGACAACATCTGTTACACTCTTAAAAATGTTCTGAACCAGGATTGTTGCAGTGATAGAATAACCATTTTTAGTAAAATTGTTATTTTTTTACTTTTTTGGATATCAATTAATATTGATTAATCTATGTAAATGTAAATTAATAAAAGTACATTTATTAAATGCAACCCTTAAATAATACTAACAGATATGGTGCTCAGCAAATATAACCACAACCTGCACAAATCTATCTTTTAAATTAATATTTCTTTCATAGGAAAATATACAATATTATATTTATGCATACACATTAGATTAGTCAGTACTGAAGCCAAATCTGGAGCTTATCTAACAAAATAACTTACGATAAAAGTCCAAAAACCAGTGCACCCAAATTTATATGTTATAGAAAATATTAAATACACATTTTAAAAAGAGGAAAAATCAAGAGACTCAAAAAATGTACAAATTTTGTTGAAATTTTGTAGGGTATATTTTTATTTTATTTGTATTTTTTGCTTGAATTTAATTGCATTATCTTTAAATTTCTAAATATTTTTGGTGACTAAAATATTATTTTATTAAATATATCTGTTTAATAAATCTGTTTTGTTTAAATGCACCAAAATACATTGCCTATATTCACTGAGAAATGGATAAAAGTATTTATTTTTTTAAATGGGGTGTTCTTTGTTATGTTGAACACTACAACTTGATTTAATAATGTACTTTTAACTCTTTTTAACTTTAAACTCTTTAATTGTCAACTTATTTATACCTTATTTTATAGACCTTAACTTATATTATTGACCTTAAATACAGGTCTGAGTTTTTTAAAAGACACAGAGAAGGGAGAAAAGTTCAAAGGGATATTTCTAGTATCTAATTCTGATATCATTTACTCACCCTGTTCTTTTTCTTTCTTTCTTTCTTTCTTTCTTTCTTTCTTTCTTTCTTTCTTTCTTTCTTTCTTTCTTTCTTTCTTTCTTTCTTTCTTTCTTCCTTCCTTCCTTCCTTCCTTCCTTCCTTCCTTCCTTCCTTCCTTCCTTCCTTCCTTTCTTTCTTTCTTTCTTTCTTTCTTTCTTTCTTTCTTTCTTTCTGTCTTTCTTTCTTTCTTTTTCTTTTTCTATTTTCTTTCTTTCTTTCTTTCTTTCTTTCTTTCTTGTCTTTTTGTTGTTGTTCTGTTAAACACAAAAGTTATTTTGAAGTATGTTAGAAACTTGTTAGCATTGACAACCAAAGTTGGACAAACTAATTCCAACATTCTTTAAAGTATGTTTTCAACAGAGCAAAAATAAATAAATAAATAAATAAATAAGGTCACACTTTATTTTGATGGTCCGTTTATTGAAATCTAAGTTACATTGCATTTACAGTAAAGTCAGAATTATAAGCCCCCCCTAACTTATTAGCCCCCTTGTTTATTTTTTTCCCCGATTTCTGTTTAAAGGAGGGAAGATATTTCAACACATTTCTAACCACAATAGTTTTTGTTTTCATTTCTAATAACTGATTCATTTTATCTTTGCCATAATGACAGTAAATAATATTTGACTAGATGTTTTTCAAGACACTTCTACAGCTTAAAGTGACATTAACAGGCTTAACTAGGATAATTAGGTTAACTAGGCAGGCTAGGGTAATTAGGCAAGTTATTGTATAATGATGGTTTGTTCTGTAGACAGTCGGAAAAAAATTAAAAACTAGCTTAAAGGGGCTAATCATTTTGACCTTAAAATGGTTCATAAAAATTAAAAACTGCTTTTATTCTAGCCGAAATAAAACAAATAAGACTTTCTCCAGAATAAAAAAATATTATCAAACATGCTGTGAAAATTGTGAAAAAGATTTTTGATTTATTTACCAGTAGCCTAAAAGTTCATTGTGAAATTACAACATGCGTCTCTTTTTCACGTTAACTTTAGCAAACTGCAATATGAAATCCACATGCAAACCAGAGCAGGAATGTGTTCTGTAGAAACCAAAGTGATGAAAGTCGAACAACGGGTGCATTTAGAAAAAAAATAGTGACAAATAAAAAAAACAAAAGCTTGGTGCTGTGCCACTAACACCATGCCAGCACTGATGGGTACTTGCCGGGAATGACAGGAAAGGCAACATCTCGTCCCCATAGCATGACAGTAACTCATACTGGCACTCTCCATCTGTGCTCCTCCACTAAATCCCTTTTGAAGTTGTGTTGAAGTTAGCGTTATACTTTTAAGCAATTCTCTTTGATTTGGTTTTAATCCGAGGCCGCATGTCTCTTTATTTTGTGCTGTGACAAACAGAACTCTGACTTGCTTTACAACACAGCATGTTTTGATGTCTCTCCTGTTGTTTCTTATCCCGCAGCTGTGCTAAATAACCCTAATCAGGCTCTTATCACCTCATCTGGAAATCAAAGAGCGGCCAGTGTTCTGCAATGGCCGTTACGACGCTACAATTGTTTCTGCTAATGGCCGTTCTGGCCACTGGTGGATTATGTCTGATAAATGGCACAGAGGAAGCCCAGGATGCTTTATATCCAAACTCTACTACCTCCAAAACCAACGTACTCAAGGGTTTCCAGCCCCCCACAAAAAAAGACGCTTCGGTTTTCAATATGAAGCATCCACCCTGTAGGGATCCCACTTCCATCAAGCTTTATTTTAAGTATATCAACACAATCATTTCCTGCATCGTGTTTGTGGTGGGAATAGTGGGTAATGCCACTTTATTGAAGATTATTTACCAGAATAAGTGTATGAGGAACGGACCCAATGCCCTCATCGCCAGTCTGGCTCTTGGAGACCTCATTTACATCACTATAGACATCCCTATAAATGTCTACAAGGTAGGCACAACTTTATTTCCAATACAAATGATATAGGGATGGTGATACAGACTTCAAAATATATCACATTATTTTCTTGCGATAATGATTTTAATCATGATATAATTCCTAAGTATCCATTATATTTTCAAAACATTTGATCAATTATTAGAATTATATATTATATATATAATACATTTTTCTCAGAAAACATATTTCTAAAGATGCTGTTGACTTGAAATTGTGCATTTTTCTTCCCCTAGACTTCATCAGAGTGTAAAAATCTTGATGGTTCTATGGGTTTCATTTACAATCTGATCTTTATTTTGTATTTACTATTGGATTTAAGTCAGGTGATTGGCTGGGCAATTCTACAGCTTGATTTTCTTTTTCTTAAATCATTTGTGAGTTTCCTTGGCTGTGTTTTCGATCATTGTCTTGCTGAAATGTCCACTCTGGTTTCATCTTGATCGTAATCGACTGAAGCAGCTGATATTAATTAACAATGATGAAGGGCAAAGGGTTACTGAACAACTTCTGTGAGATTTCAGCTGCTGTCTGAGCTTTCTACACCTCGCTTTCTTTGTGTGTTTAATCCTTTTTTTCCTGTGTCATTTCATTTTATTACACATACATTATGTTGTAAGCTAATTAGATTTGTTTTATTTTCATATAAGGATTTATTTGGTTGTCACTAACATCTGGTAGAAAAGTCAACAACACCTTTAGAAATATATTATTCCTGTTTCATTCATACTGGACACTAGAAGGCGCCCTTGTGCATAAACTACACATCTAGATTACTAAATAAAGATGTGTTATTGCTGCTGCAGAACAAAAATGATTAGAAAGGTGACAAAAACATATAAATGGATCAAACATGAGCACAATAAACAAATGCTTGTGGCAATATGTGGATTATTTCTGTTCCACCACTCGTGGGATTTATTCAACTAGGTGAGTCCGGTCTGGAAGGTGCAAGCGCGTCATGTCGATTGTGCAATCAAGCCACGCACCACCAAAATGCCCCTAAAAGGCCACCGTCATTCGGGATCTCCATCAGATCTTCTTGCACAGCCATGCTGGATTCACCTGATTTGTTGACAACAGGGTTGCAGATCTATTCCTTGGCAGTCCGCAAGTCCTTGACTTGGCCTTTTTTCCTTAGCAAAGGAACTTTCCGAAGTCATCTGTTTCTCACTCATTTTGCTGCTTGTGGGTTAATTTTGGGCTTTCAACAAAGTGCAAATTACCACAATAAATAAAATTAAATAAAATAAGCATACCTTAGTGGGAAGGTTCAGAGTCCACATCCGATTCGCTGTCATTGGATACCTGCGTGTCGCCAGATGTTGAGGGATTCATTTTGCGGTACAAATTAGACGGCAACATAGTGCTGGTTTGCTTGAAAGCAGTGCTGCCACCCGAATTTTTAACACACTCCGAGGTGTGCATGAGCCCATTCACAGTCTCTGTAATGAGCCAATTTTGTGACTTTGTTTTGATGAGATTATTTAAAACACGTTCACATAATGTGGAAAAACGAGAACATCAAGGGCAAACTCCCATCTTTCTCACTTTCCTTTTCAGCACAATTTTTTTTTTACTTTATTGCTTAAACGATCGACCTCAACCTGAAAACTATTGACCTAAGCACAGCCTCGTGCAGCAGGAACTTTAACTCGTGGGACAGAGTCATCCTCCACATTGATTGGCTGAGAAGATGTGACAAGATGACAGAGAAAACGTGCCCAACTCCATGTTCTCCTCACAGACAGTAGACAAAAGATGCAGCTAGATCAATAAGTATAGAAGCCCTATGATTACAATGAAATTCTGTTTAAATGCCATAAAACTCTGAAATTATGGTACATTATAGGGTTTTTTTCATTATTAATCGTACAGAGGTCAAAATTATTGTACAAATATGACAATTATCGTACATCTGGCAATGCCAGCGAGAGAATACAGTTTTTTGTTTTTTTTTTCTTTTAAATAAGAGATCATTCAGACTAAGATAATAAATAAAACAGAAAAAAAATTGTGATTTCTTATGTGGCCCAGTACCAATTGATCCACGGAATGGTACTGTCACGTTGGTTGATGACCAATTTAATTTAATTAAATTCATTTTACAATGTAGATTGTGTCAAAGAAGCTTCACATAGAAGATTATACTAAATTGAAACAGTGTCAGTCCAGTTTTCAGTGTTAAATTTCAGATTAGTTCAGTTCAGTGTGGTTTAATTTTTACTGTTGAGAGTTCAAACACTGAAGAGCAAATCTATCGATGTGCTGCTCCACAAGTCCCGAACCATGCAAGCCAGTGGTGACAGCAACGAGTAAAAAAAAAACTTCACCAATTGTCCACTGCTTTCAATCGTCCTAGATATTGTATATTTATTATGAAATGCTAATTGATCTAGCTCTTATACTTGTATTGAATACTATAAAATAGTATCATAGTATGATCCTGATAAGAAATCCTGATACTTCCTGAAATGAAACGCCTGGTCGCAAAACGAAGTAATTTCAAACACTCAACTGAATTTAAAGTAAAAGAATGACAGTAAATCTTTAAAGAGGATCATTAAAGCAAAACTTTAGAGATTTTTTTGGAGTTTCACGTGTGGTGCTGTTATAAATCATGGCACAGACCAACTGTATATTTTATTGATTTACTTATGACAAGTCTGTTTTTTTTTTTTTTCTTAATCAACAATACGATTATTAACAATAAGATATTGCCCATCCCTAGAATGACGTTATGTTGTTCCCAAACCAGGCTGGAATACAAAAGCGAGTACTTAAGGGCAGGAAGGGTGAACAAGCTGGCAGAGGAAGTCGGGAGGGGGTTTAGATGCACGGGACAGGGAAGTACAATTATGTGGTCATCCAGAGTTTATCTCCAGGGCCGTCCTATTACGGTTACTGAGGCTTTTGTGATGAGAGCAGCAGGGATATGGCCTGGTAAAGTAAACATGGGATTGAAGGGCCGTCATCCAAATGAACGGCTCTGTTCTGACTGTTGCTTCATCGCTAGCCAAATATCGCTTGTCGAATTCTCCGCTTGTCAGTGAAGACAGTAACTGACGGTGAACAGAGGCCTCTATTGCTAGCAGATGGGGCAGCGATGGGACAGTGTCTTAATTTAGTCAGATAAGGCTTTAGATAAGGCTTACTTTATTCGGATGCAATGACTTGAATAAGCCACATCAAAAGAACATATTTGAATTTCTGCTAAAAAAAATGAGATAGTTGTCTAGTCTCTTTGTTAATTGGGTGATTAAAACATTTTTGCACTATCTTTTATTATTATTTATGGTGGAATAGAAAGAAAATATATCATAACAAAGATGCTTTAGAATATTTTTAGAATTTGTTGCAAGATGAACATAATTCTCCTAAAATGATTTTACCTCAGGCTTTAAAATTTGTTAAAGCCTGTGTGAAATCAACATTTATATTTGTTTATTTTACTGGCACACATTGTTATTCTTTAGGTCCACATTTAATTCATGCAAGTTAATACACAGATTTTTATTTATTTTTTTGCTAACTTGTAATAAAAGACTAATCATTTGCTTCTGCATTCAGAGTGGTGGTTGACATCAGTTTGCCAGCTTCAGCAACAATATTCTTTACCATGCCACTCTTACCTTTAATTTAGTATGAGGGAATGTGAATGATGCTCAAAAGGAAAGTCCCACCCCCTACCCTATATTCCATTTTAGTTGGAAGTAGATCAACATACTGAAATAAAACTCTCAGCAATTTCTGGTTCATAGGAAATTCATGACAAAATTAAATTTTTAAACAGTAATTTACACACTATTGTGTAGAACAGGGGTGTAAAAGTTAAACTTAGAATTTAAATTAGTGCAAAAATACATGGGCAGCATAGTTGTGCAGTTGGTAGCTCTGTCGCCTCGCAGCAAGAAGGTCAGTGGATTAACCCTTAAGGCTGATTTATACTTCTGCATCAAACGTCGCCGTATGCTACGGTGCTGACGCATAGCCCTTCGCCGTGGCCAGGTGCACTGATGTGCACCTCTCAAAAAATGTAACTACGCGTCGCAACAATGTGTAGCGCAAGCTCTGTGATTGGTCGGCTTGGTAGCGCTGACGAGTCTGGGCGGGACCGAGAGCCCCTGGTGCTAGCGATTGTTTACAAATGTGGAGTCCCGTGAAGGAGCTCCGGATGGATAGTTTTGTTTTGTGTTTACCTCATAGTTAAAGTTGTTGTACGTCCGCCGGTTCCTGCCTCAAAATGAGCGAGTTTGAGCCACTTGTACATCCCGGAAGTGTTCAGGAAAAGCAAAAAAGCAGCGAAGAAATTTGTCACAGAGGAAGATTTACACCTCACTGCCAACTAGCGTTTCGGAAGTGTTAATGCAGACCAACAGAGACAGCGCGCAGAAGTATAAATGCACAGCCACGTGCGTTGCATGCGCCGTGGGTTACGCCGGTCACTTGACGCAGAAGTATAAATCAGGCTTTAGCTGGGTCAAAGTGGGAAAGTGGTGTTAGAGAAGCCAGCAGGGGGCGCTCTTCATGTAGTCTGTGTGAGTCCTAATGCCCCATTAAATGTGAAGGGGACACTATAATGCCAGTGTGTGCCGTCTTTCGGATGAGAATTTAAACCAAGGTCCTGACTCTCTGTGGTCATTGAAAATCCCATGGCACTTCTCGTAAAGAGTAGGGATGTAACCCCGGTGTCCTGGCCAAAGTCCCTCAATTGGCCCTTACCCATCATGGCCTCCTAATCATCCCTATCCACCGAATTGGCTCTATCACTGTCTCTCCATTCCACCAATAGCTGGTGTGTGGTGAGCACACTGGCGCTGTTGTCCTGTGGCTGCCATTGCATCAACCAAATAAATGCTGCACACTGGTGGTGGTGTAAAGAGACCCCCCTTATGATTGTAAAGCGCTTTGGGTGTATGGCCATACACAATAAATGCACTATATAAATGCATTACATTTCTGTGTGAAGTTTGCATGTTCTTCATGTGTTCGCGTGGGTTTTCTTCGGGTGCTCTGATTTCCCCCACAACCCTAAAGACATGCACTATAGGTGAATTGGGTAAGCTAAATTGTCTGTAGTGTATGTGTGTGAATGAGTGTGTGAGTGTTTCCCAGTGTTGGGTTGCAGCTGGAAGGGCATCCACTGCGTAAAACATAAGCTGGATATGTTGGTGGTTCATTCTGCTGTGGGGACCCCAGATTAATAAAAGGACTAAGCCGAAAATAAAATGAATGATAAATACATTATATGCAATTATTTTATTTAATTGTATATGCTAATTTTTTTACATTTTAAGCTGAATCAAATCAAATAACTTTACAAGTATATCTTGTAAATCCTACATTTTTTTACATTTATTTTAATAAATTAAATGCGTATAATGGTGCCTCATTGGTTAGCTCTGTCGCCTCACAGCAAGAGGGTCCCTGGTTCAAGCCCTGTCTTGGCCAGTTGCCATTTCTGTGTCGAGTTTGCATGTTCTGTGCCATAGGTGAATTGGGTAAGCTAAATTGCTCATAGTATATGTGTGTGAATGCGAGAGAGTATGAGTGTTCCCCTTCGGGGGGAACTTCAGCACTATAAGTGGATTTGATTGTAAAATCCACGCATTGGGAGGTTCGGTTCAGAAGCTACTCGTCTGAAAGAGTATTGAACGGGCCAATTAAGAATGAATTGGCAGCGCAAGCCTGCGCAGGTGAGCGGCATAAGCAATCAACTGAGTATATAAGCTCACCTGGCGCAGCAGACGCTATCCTTTTCGCTTCAGAGACTTTCTGATCGAGTCGATGAGGGTTCCTCCTGCTGTGACCAGCGATTCTGAGCGAACGAGAGCATTCTCCCGGTCCAGAGTGTGTACACGCAGTGGCAGACGGTCGAGCTGGGTTTCTCCCTTGCCTGGCGTTCTTTGGGTCCGGTCCTCCAGAGCGGTGCGTATAAAGTTGCAAACTTCACAGAAAGAGCAACACAGTCGTGCAGCACGTCCTTATCAGGACGGCGCTCCGACTGTGCGTTTCTGGATGCGGTGGTTTCCTGTCCTCGGATGATGGGCGCGGGCACTGTGTTACATGTCTGGGGGTCCAGCATGTTAATGCGCTGCTCGCGGGCAGTTCATGTCGTCATCGCGATGCCATGACTGTTGCGCAAGATCGCGGTTAGCCTTTGCAAAAAGGCGAACCACCCCAGTTGTCCCCTGCTCTGCAGCGGGCACTCGGGCAGATCTGAGGGTTTCAGCGAGAGATAATCCGTCGCCCACGGGCCCGCGGACCTCCCGCTCCTCTAAGCGCTCCATCCAAGCTTCGGGCGGAGGAAGCGATCCGTCTAACAGATGGTAGCCCTTACGCCCGATGACACCGGAGACCAGATGTCCACCGCGGCATCGGAGGGTGGGCTTTCATTGTCCGATGATGATCCAGACCCGCTCGCCCCCTTCGGGCTGGTGAGCGCTGTCACTACGGATCCTGAAACGGACATGTTAGCCGTGCTTTCCCGGGCTGCTTCGGCCGTGGGTTGGAGATGGTTTATCCCCCAGCTCCGCGGCCGGACCGACTAGAGGGGCGTTCCCTTCTTCCCGGAGGTGCACAGTAGGCTCACGCGGTCTTGTAAAGCACTTTTTTCTGCTCGTGCTGCGTGTCCCTCCACCCTAACCACTCTTGACGGTGAAACAGCCAGGGGGTATGTGGCGATTCCTCAGGTTGAGTGCGCGATGGCGGTAAATCCGCGCGGCGCCTCTTCTTGGCGGGGTCCGCCTCGTCTCCCATCCAAAGCCTGTAAGTTATCTACCTCCCTCGGAGCTAGAGCTTACATAGCTGCGGGCCAGGCTGCTTCCGCCTTGCATGCGATAGCCACCTACCAGCGCTACCAAGCGCAGGCGCTGGCCGAGCTGCACGAGGGTGGGTCCAACCCAGGCTTACGAGCTTCGCACCGCCGCCGACTTAGCTCTTCGGACTACTGAGTCCGCTGCGTGTGCGTTGGGAAGGACGATGTCCACATTAGTGGTCCAGGAGCGCCACCCCTGGCTGATATGCGCAAAGTCGACAAAGTCCGCTTTCTTGACTTCCCCATATCCCCAGCCAGGTTCGGCGACACTGTCTGTGAATTCACCCAGGAATTCAAGGCGGTGAGAGAGCAGTTGGTGGGTGATGTCTTATCGGCGGTCCGTAGCCCGCTCCGCCCGCCGTGCCATTCATACCTGCTCCTCGCCGAAGGCGCCCGCCTACGAGAGCTGCTCCGCCCCCGCACACGCCTAAGGCGAAGCGAGCGCGTCGGGCACCTCGGAAGCAGGCAGCCCCCCTGCCCAGAACGCCGCTAAGTCCGGCAACGGACCGCGAAGCGCCCCTGGGACAGGCCATCTGGAGAAGAGGGAACTTGCTCTTTCCCCGCTGGAGGGCGGGGCCCCATTTCCAACGGCACTTTTTACTGCCATGAAAACATTATGAAAGGGCACTTTTCACTTCCCCAGATGTGACAGCCCGAAATCTACCAGTCTGGGACGCTATGCTTTCTAGCTTGCAGATTCGGTGCGTTTCGCCAGTGGCTCACGAGCGCTGGGAGGACGGTCTCCTTTCTCCCACCCCTCGAGCCTCCCCTCCGGAGCTCGGGTTTGGAGTGAGAGCAAATATCTCACCTCCAGCTTTTCCGTGGGACCCGCGAGCTTCCCGGATCAGCACACCCACTCCGCGCTGCCCCACTGCTGGTACGTCAGCGATTGTAGCGATGAGTCCATTAGCGAGAGCTCTGCCTGCCTGGTTAGCGCGGGCCAGCTCTTCGCGGTGGCTCATACGCACAATCAGACTCGGCTATGCGATTCAGTTCGCGAAACGGCCCCCCCAAGTCACGGGTGTGTATTCACCAGGGTCAGCCCCCTGTCCGCCCCTGTCTTGCGAGAGGAGATTGCTGTCCTCCTGGCGAAGGATGCAATCGAGCCGCTCCCTCCAGCCGAGATGGAGAGTGGGTTTTACAGCCCACGCTTCATCGTGCCCAAAAAGAGCGGTGGGTCACGGCCAATCCTAGATCTGCGCGTTTTGAACCGCTGCCTGCACAAGCTGCCGTTCAGAATGCTCACGCAGAAGCGCATCCTCCGGTGCGTTCGTCCTCTGGGTTGGTCTGCAGCATTAGACCTGATGGACGCGTATTTCCATGTCTCCACTCTTCCTCGCCACCGACAGTTTCTGCGGTTTGCGTTTGAAGGTCGAGCTTGGCAATACAAAGCCCTCCCCTTCGGGCTCTCTCTGTCTCCGCGGGTCCTCACCAAGCCCGCGGAGGGTGCCTCAGCGCCCCTTCGGCTCGCGGGCATCTGCATACTCAATTTCTTTACGACTGGCTGAATTGCCCTCTCTTTTGATTATGCACAGAGTTGATTATGCACAGAGACAAAGTGCTCTGGCACTTCCACCTGTGGGGGTTTCAGGTCAACCGAGAAAAGAGCAAACTCGCCCCCGTGCAGAGGATCTCTTCTCTCGGGCTGGAGCTGGACTCGGTCACCATGGCAGCGCGCCTCTCCGGAGAGCGCGCTCAGCTGATGCTGTACTGTCTGAGAGAGCTCGACAGTAAAATAGTGGTCCCACTGAAACAATTTCAGAGGCTCCTGGGGCATATGGCATCCGCAGCCGCTTCATGCCGCTCGGATTATTCTATATGAGACCACTTCAGCACTGGCTTCACGATCGAGTCCCCAGACGCGCATGGCACGCGCGCGCACACCGAGTCTCTGTTACTGCGCTGTGTCGCCGCGCCCTCAGCCCTTGGAGCGACCCCTCGTTCCTACAGGCCTGGGTGTCTCTAGAACAGGCGTCCAGTCTTGTTGTCGTTTCAGCAGACGCTTCCAACACGGGCTGGGGGGCTGTGCGTTGCGGGCATGCGGCTGCGGACCTGTGGAAAGGTACCCAGTTGCATTGGCATATCGCCTGGAGCTGTTGGCAGTGTTCCCCGCTCTCCACCGTTTTTTTCCGGTGTTGGAGCGGCAACACGTGCTGGTCAGGACGGACAGTACGGCGGCGGTGGCGTATATCAGCCGTATAGGGGGTATGCGCTCTCGCCGCATGTCTCAGCTCGCCCGCCGTCTGCTCCTCTGGAGTCATCCGCGGCTGAAATCGCTGCACGCCATTCATATTCAGGCAAGCTCAACCGTGCAGCCGATGCGCTCTCACGGCAGCCTTGCGTCCTGGAGAATGGAGACTCCACCCCGAGTCTGTTCAGCTGATATGGGCGCGATTCGGGGAAGCCCAGATCGATCTGTTGCTTCCCCCGAGATCGCTCATTGCCAGTTGTTCTTTCCCTGACCGAGTGCTCTCGGCACGGATGCACTGGCTTACAGCTGGCCTCGGGGCACGCGCAATACGCGTTTCCCCCAGTGAGCCTGCTCGCGCAGTTACTGTGCAAGGTCAGGGAGGACGAGGAACAGGTTGCTGGTTGCGCCCCTCTGGCTCAACCGGACCTGGATGTCAGAGCTCTCCCTCGCGATAGCCCTCCCCTGGCAGTCCCTTCGAGAGAGCACCTACTCTCTCAGGGACAGGGCACCACCTGGCACCCTCGCCGATCTTTGAAGAGATTTTTAGACGCGAGGAAGACTTAGGTAACCTCCGATTGCGGTGGCTAATACCGTCACTCGGGCTAGAGCCCCCTCCCCGAGCGCGCCTATGCCCTGACGTGGAGTCTATTCACTGAATGGTGTGTCTCTCGCTGAGAAGACCCCCGTAATTTGCCAGATCAGCGTTGTGCTTTCTTTACGCCGAGAGAAGTTGGAGAGCAGGCTGTCGCCCTCCACACTCAAGGTTACGTGGCTGCCATCTCCGCTCTCATAACGCGGTGGCTGGCAGCACCGTGGGAACGCATAACCTCATCATCCGGTTCCTCAGGGGCGTTAAGCGAATTAATCCACCCCGCCCCCTCTCATGCCCTCTTAGGATCTCGCCCTCGCTACACAAGCCGCGTCAGATCCCTTCGATCCTCGACTCAGTATTTTCTGTCCCTGAAGACAGCTCTGCTGGTCGCGTTGATATCGATTAGAGGGTCGGGGACCCGGAGGCATTTTTCGGTCAGTGACTCGTGCCTGTAATTGGGCTGGCTTCTCTCACGTATGAGACCCCGCCCGCGATATGTGCCCAAGGTTCCTACCACTCCGTTTTAATACGAGGTAGTGAGCCTGCAAGCGCTGCCCTCGGAGGAGGCAGACCCAGCCCTTATTTATTGTCCAGTTCGCGTTTTGCGTATTATCCGGACCGCACTCAGAGTTTAGATCATCTGAGCAGCTCTTCGTCTGTTATAGCGGTCGGCAGCAGGGAAGTGCCGTACCGAAATAAGTTCCCACTAGATTGTGGATGCCTTTCTTTCACTATCAGAGCCGAGATGAGCCGCGTCCCCCGAGAGCGCGTGCGCACTCCACTCGGAGCTTCGCATCCTCTCGAGCGCGCGCACGCGGCGCCCCTCTAACAGACATCTGTAGAGCTGCGGGCTGGGTGACACCCAACACATTTGCAAGGTTTTACAATCTGCGAGTGGAGCCGGTTTCCTCAAGGGTATTAGGTAACCCTTGGTGATTGAGGAAACAATTCGGTAGGGTGTTGAAACACGCTTGCTGCGCCATTTTCCCTAACACGGAGATACGTGCGCCTTTTTATCTGTCAGTAAAGTTCCCCGTCAGGTGAGCCCTGCAGATTCCTCCGTGGCCCCCAGCACTGACTCAGCGGAGGAGTCACTTGCTGGCCCACTACGTTGTAGGTCTGCCCGCTGGTCAGCCCGCGTTTTGGGTAAAGGTGCCTGCTATGCGTGGTCCCCACTAGGCGATCCCATATGCTTATTCAGCCACGGTTAAGTCCCCCCCCCCTGGGCGGACCCGTGTCTTCCCTCCCCGCTAACCACTCTTTTGCTATGCGTACTCCCCCTTTTTAGGGCTAGTCCATATGTAAATTCTGCCATCTATCCCCCCTTGGGTAACGGATGGCCTCCGCAGCGTCCTCCCTATCGGGATTGCACGCTTCCCAACGTACTGTCGTATTTTCCTAGAATTATCTAGATGCTCACGACTTCCCAAAAAATATATATTAAATCCGTAAAACTTCTGTTGAAGTAGGATAAATTAGGGCCAGGGACACGTTGGAGGACCGCGCCCCCCATGATGTGGGTGCGTCACGCTTGCTTGACTATCTCCTCATCGGGGGTGTTGGTAAGGTGCAGTCATTATGGCGCTTTCAATGGGCTCCCAATGCGTGGATTTTACAATCAAATCCACTTATAGTGCTGAAGTTCCCCCCGAAGGGGAACGTTCGAGGTTACTAAAGTAACCCTTCGTTCCCCGAGGAGGGGAACGGAAGCACTATACTCCGTCGCCATAATGACTGTCCCTTAGCTGTTGAAAGTCTCTTCAGCTTAAAAAGGATAGCGTCTGCTGCGCCAGGTGAGCTTATATACTCAGTTGATTGCTTATGCCGCTCACCTGCGCAGGCTTGCGCTGCCAATTCATTCTTAATTGGCCCGTTCAATACTCTTTCAGACGAGTAGCTTCTGAACCGAACCTCCCAATGCGTGGATTTTACAATCAAATCCACTTATAGTGCTTCCGTTCCCCTCCTCGGGGAACGAAGGGTTACTTTAGTAACCTCGAACGTTTCCCAGTATTGGGTTGTGGTTGGAAGAAGGGCATCCGCTGTGTAAAACATTGGCTGGAACAGTAGGTGGTTGATTCCGCTGTAGTAACCCTTGATAAATAAGGGACTAAGTTGAAGGAAAATAAATGAATGCATATTAAAAACTTTGTAATAATGATTTACTAATTATATATATAAATATATATATATGTAAATTATATTTTTCACTTGATTAATTTACCATTTTCTGAAATCAAATACTTGTTTGTAAGAAAACAACATTGTTTTCTTAATCATTAAACAAGCAGATACACAATTCTAAAATCAGTTTTAATCTGCTTTCCTTCTAAATTGTCAGGGACTCTAATTTGTCTTGGATTAAAATTTTTAATTTACAATGTTAAAAGACTCTAAAATTATGTGTCAATCAGTAAACTACAGACCCTTCAAAATGTATAAAGTCTTATCTTATCTTATTTAAATTTCATATCAAGGGACTTTTCGACAGGATATTGGGTGGAGATGTTTTACAAACATACTCTTCAGCATTGTTAATGAAGATCAGAGATCTTAAGTGCTTCTCTGTTAAGATGAAAGGTTAAAGTTCATATGAAAAAAAACAACATCAATGTTTTAAAAAGGAAACGTGGCATTTATTATGGCTTATTTTGTGACGCACAGACTTGTATGCACTCCAGACCACTGACTTCCAATATACATCAAATCCACACAGAAACACACTCCTCCAGCTGTGCCACTGATTAAACTCTGCACTTCACACACAAACAGGGTCAGGATACACCCGTGAAGAGTTTCCTCTCCAAACCTGAGCAAAATCCACATACTTTTCCTGTTTAACAAAAGACGAGGCCCTTTGCAGAGAGAACCTTGTCAAGACCACTTGAATGATAAGACTTTGCTGAAGTTCAATCCCCTCATAATATATTTTGATGCAAAATGCCATTACAAAAAAAAGGTACACTTAAAAATAAATAAATGAATAAATAAAAGTGTAAAACGAGAGATAGGAGACTTTTTTAAACATTAATCAGTCCTCCAAGGTGAAAATACCAAACACAAAGCACAATGACCAAAGAAAACTATACAAGCAGCCTTTGTAACTGTTTCATCAAGACAAGATGTGTGCCCCCAAGGCCAAGGACAGAGTCGAAGCAAAAGAAAAAACAAATCTGCTTCGTATTTAAGTCAAACTCTTCAGACCCAAGCAAATACCAGAAATCTAGACTAGCCTCAATTATGGGTAAACTTATACAGTACTACCGGTCAAATGTTTGGCATCAGTAGCTTTTCAATTGTCAACAAGGATGCATGTATCTGATAAAAAATAAATAATAAAACACTAAAACTGTATTGGAATATTATTGCAGTTTAAAATAACTATTTGAATGTAGTTTAAACACTTATTTATTTGACTTTTTACAGTATTTTAGATAAAGCAAGTCTATGATATAATTAATTAAAAAACAACATAAAAATCTTTCTGTTACCAAACTTTTGACTGCATGGGACGATAACTGGTTTCAAGGTTTACTGCTGTTTGAAAAAAGGTTTTAAAACCGTAAACAAATTAGTTTTACCGTTCCAATGTTATATGTACATTTTTTAGGTGTTTTATTTTGTAGGTTTTGTTTTTTAGGATAACATAATTTCCAAAAGCATTTTATTTATTTAGCTGGATATCTTTTACAGCTCCAAAATATTTTAAATGTTTCCCAAAATAAAACTGTGTTCAAAGCTTGTAAAAAAAAGGGGGGGAAAAGTTTTTGTTTCTTACTCAAAAAACTTATTTTAGAGCAGTGATCACAATACTGTTATACTGTAAAATCGTGATATTATCATCCAAGGTTATCATATAATCAGAATCTTATACCGACCCATGCCTAGATTCAAATAGTGGTTTATTAATTCTTCATCCAAACCTCCATGACTTAACTGTAGCATATTATTGTGTTTTTCAAGTTTTCATTCATGTCTTTGTATTTTCTTTGCAGCTGCTGGTCACAAAGTGGCCATTTGATGACAGCTCCTTTGGACTCTTCCTGTGCAAACTTGTGCCATTCCTCCAGAAAGCGTCTGTTGGGATTACAGTGCTCAATCTATGTGCTTTGAGTGTGGACAGGTAAATGACAGCTTCAGCTTTTTCTTATTAAAGCATGCATATGTGGTTCTAAAGTGCTGGATAATTATGTGCATAAACCAAAACACTGGTTCTTGATGCACATATTTCAAATCTGAAACAGGTGTGTTTAAAGAGGGACACCTGAAGTGTTGAGGGGAACACAGGAACTAACACCACAGAGTTGGTAAAAAAAAAATAATAATAATAATAATAAAAAATCAATACATGCTGTTTATTTTTTTGAACACGTCAATATTTTTCTCAAAAATCATATTCTAATGATGCTGTTGACTTGAAATTTTCCCCAGATGTAGGTAAAAACAAACAAAAAAAAATCCATATATGCAAAGAAACAAATCAAATTAGTTTACGAATTAAGTTATGCATAATGAAATGAATGCAGGAAAAAGTATTGAACACATGAAAAAAGGAAGGTGTAGAAAGACAGTGAAAGTCCAGATTGCAGCTGAA
Source organism: Danio rerio (assembly GCF_052040795.2). Lineage (NCBI taxonomy): Eukaryota > Metazoa > Chordata > Actinopteri > Cypriniformes > Danionidae > Danio > Danio rerio. Next base: position 39,045,129 of record NC_141021.1, read on the forward strand.
ATTTTTAGTAGTTTTTCAGCAACTCTCTGTCCTTCGTTATTGTAAATGCATTTAAATTATTTTTAGAAGCTACTTCCTAATTATTTTGGTTCCTATATTGCTAAACCTTTATTAAACATGCTTGTTTTTGACACCGAATAAGATAAAAATTTATTTAAAAAGCATAGACTTTTTATCTCACAATTCTGCAATTTTGTTTTTGTTGCTTTTATTTATTATGAATGTTGTACTCATACAGGGGTCCGTTCTTCGTACCTCGCTTAAATGATCTAAGATTATTTGGCAGATCCCAGATCTTTTAATCTTGATAACTGATCTCTCGCTAATTTGGTTCTTCAAACGAGTTCGCGAATCAGATTAGAATGTCTGGATAAACTGATCTGAGATCGCTGCGTGTGTTGTGAAGGACAGATCTCTCGATCCTCGAAATCATGATCAGCAAAAAAACGATTGGCTGACGGCACAGCAGCGTAATGACATCATCTGATTAATATTCAATTATCCATATAAGCAAAATTACATCAAATTAGCAGTAAACGGCTTGTTAAATATGACACGCAATAACCTTCCACATTTGTTGTGAGCTGCAGGCTTTACACTTTCATGTGTCAAGAGTATTCATCATGTATTTCAATACAAATCAGTTTATTTAGTTCCACATTTAGAAAATATTTTCTTTATTATAGTAGCTGTTTTTTAATCTGTGTAAAGAATAACTGGTTGTTTACAAAAGCATTTTGATATTGGTAAAGGCGTCTGCAACTTTTGTGAAGCATCAAATCACTGGCATATTAACTATCAAAACATGTTTATGACTGCATAAATGTATTATTGCTTTAAAAGAAAAAAGTCACATATTGTGCATTTCTATCATACACAATTTGTACTAAAGCGATCTAAAACGTTCATATCAATAAGTTTTCTCTGTGCTAAACCAGGTGGCAGTCTTTGTACTTTCATTTCGAGGGTGCAGATTGCATACGTTTTATTAATATGTATAACTTTATTTATTTTATTAATGACTATAACTTTATATATATAGTTAAAAAAATATGTACCATTTTCCCAAGTGTATATAACTACTACTGTAAGAAAATATCAGAATTCGGAACATACTTTCTGTATTATCTTTGCTTGAACTGAGCCGATCTAATCCTGTTTATATGAATTGAACCTGCTCCCTATCAGGTTTGACCTAGCAGAACTGTTGCCATGACAACAACTCTCAGATCAGCTTTGAAGAACGAAACGATCCTGGATCATGTCCAATCGTCAATATCCAAATCCAGCTAACTGAGTAATCCACGTACAAAGAACAGACCCCAGACCCCAGGCTTCACAAATACAAACAAACAAACAAACAAACAAACAAACAAATAAAAATAAAAAGTTATAAAGTTAATTTAAAAATAACAACAAAACTAACCAACTACATACACAAATACAAAAACAAGGATTTTTTTGGCTTTTCAAAGTCTTGCTGCTTTAAAGCTAATTTCCAAAATATTTGGTGATTTTTATTCATGTTCAGACCCTCTGACCGTTTTTTCTTCTGATGAAACTTAACATCACCTAATAAAATTAAGCTTCTAACCTTTATGTAAAAAAACACCTTTCTCTAATTTCACCTTTAAACTTGAGGTCACAGTGAGGTTTCTCAGGGTCAGGAACAGACAAAGGTCAAATGCTGTGTTTATGGTTTCAGGCCTCTGAGCGTTATAATCTTTCACTCCTTGTGCTCATATAACTTTTTTTCTGATTTAATCATAAAACAGAATTAAAAATCACAATCTTTCACAATATTCTAATTCCACATTTTAAAATATGAATTAATCTTGATACCATAACCAACATATTTATACTTTTAATTTTTAGATTTCATGAAATAATGAAAAACAAATGTGTATTATAAATTACATGTAAATGTATTTTCTTCCTTTATCAACTAAAACAACAATATAGGCAGTTTAGATGATTATATACAAATATATAGTTCAATTCTTATTTTCCCCAGTGTATATTTAGGACTTTTGTATAAAAAAGAGACATGTGTAATCTCTGTATCATCTTGATCAGGGTGGTTCTCAGGAAATGTGAATGCATTTGCTGACGGTTTCAGGGAAAAGGCGGGACGTGGGCTTGTCAAGTTCTCAACCACTTCCTTCAAGTTTATAAGGTCACATCTAATGGGCACCTCTCATTACAAAGCATTTTCCCCATCAGGAGCCTGAAGGCACCTGCCCACCTCAGTCTAATCACTACCATAAAGAAGAACACCGAACAGCAAGTATCTTGTTGTGCAGTTGTAAAATACTTTAAATAGTTTTTGCAAATACTACTGTTTATTGTAAGCCAAAACCTCTAAACAAATACAAAACACAACACCATAAAATGTAAATAGTTAAATTTTAAAAATACATTTTGAATACAAGTTGAATCAAATTAACTTTATAAGTCTTAACTTGCTTCAATTAAACACTTAAAAATAATTTTTAAACTTGATTAACAGGTTAAAATATGTCGAAGTGACTTCATTTGCATGACTTTTATGCGTTTTCACAGCGTAGAACTCACTGACTTACGTACCATTTTATATTGAATGCACTGTAAAAAGTGATAACTTAAAAAAGTGAGTAAACTCATTGTAGGCTGGAACTGTTTAATTTAACCTTGTTTTTATAATGTGCACATAATTCGTTATACTTAATAACTTTGAAGCAATGAATGTACTCGCTTTTTTAAGCAAAACCATCGAATGGTTCTAAATCGGTTTTTTTTAAATAAACTCAACAAATCACTTTTTACAGTGTATTTTTTTTGTCTTTTTGAGGTTTGAAAACTCTGCCTTGAACGTCTGTCACAATTTAGTCAATTATCACATCGATATTTTGTCAAAACATATTGACCTTGCAACACTTTGTAGTTATCAGAAACAATTCTATGCAGCCACCACTGTAATCAGTACATTCCTTTATTTATTCATTTTCTTTTTGGCTCAGTCCCTTTATTAATTAGGGGTTGCCACAGCATGAATGAACCGGTAACTTATCCAGCATATGTTTTATGCAGCAGATACCCTTCTAGTTGCAACCCAACACTTGGAAACACCCATACACTCTTGCATAAATACACTACAGCCAATTTAGCTTATTCAATTCACCTATAGCACATGTCTTTGGACTGTGGGGGAAACCGGAGCACCAGTAAGAAACCGGGTTCTCCCTGAACACGGAGAGAACATGCAAATTCCACACAGAAATGCCAACTGCTAATTTACTATCAAAAAAATGGGTTGTTGGGTGACGGGTCAAAAATAAACAAACCAAACCACACTTTTTAACCAACTCAAATTTGTGTATATTTAACCCAACACTGGTTCAGAAACCTATCCAGAAATTCAAAATACTGTAGAGAATATTCTCTTAACTTCTTGTTGAAATAAAAATAAATCTTGTAATAGCATAAAACATCCCTATTATTAATAAAAGCATCCCTATGATACATTTCAATTCAAAGTAAAATTCTTTACAGACCTGAATGACGTACAAAAGTATCTATATTGCATGTTATATTTGATTGTTACAGTCATTCGTGGCATGAAATACTCAATTTTTATGAAATACTTTTAATTTTCATGCTATACCAATGTTAAAATGTACACATAAGAAAATTCAGGTTACTACAGTAATATAGTAATACAGTGCATGGAAATGTTTACAGTATGTCTGATAATATTTTTTTCTTCTGGAGAAAGTCTTATTTGTTTTATTTCAGCTAGAATAAATGCAGGTTTTATTTTTATTTTTTTTTAACCATTTTAAAGTCTAAATCATTACCCCCTTTAAGCTTTTTTTTTCCTGATTGTGTACAAAACAAACCATCGTCATACAATAACTGGCCTAATTACCCTAACCTGCCGAGTTAATCTAATTAATCTAGTTAAGCCTTTAAATGTCACTTTAAGCTGTACAGAAGTGTTTTGAAAAATATCTAGTCAAATATTATTTACTGTCATCATGGCAAAGAAAAAATAAATCAGTTATTAGAAATGAGTTATTAAAACTATTATGTTTAAAAATGTGTTGAAAGAATTTTCTCTCCATTAAACAGAAATTGGGGAAAATAAATATTGGAGGGCTAATAATTTAAGGGGGGCTAATAACTTTTTAGCAAAACAAAATTCTTTGATTTGTTAGGATTTTTTGATTATTTACATTTATCCATTACAAGACTTTTATTTGTTCCAGCTTTTGATGTTGAAAATTCAACTTTGCAGTTCAACAAAGTGACTAAACTAACAGAGAAAGTATTGGCAGTTCATTACCAAGTTTCAGTACAGTAATTTACAACACCAATACAGAAAATATATTATTTCAAGCAATTAAAAATGTCAACAAAAGTCACTTTTTTTTACACTTGTCAACATCATAAGTTGCAGGACAAACCAAAAGCATAAATAAATGACAAAAACATGACAAAACAGATATTTATTTACACTCTCTACACAATGAACTTTTCAAAGTAAAGAATGTTTCATTGACATCCAAAAAAAGACAATCTAAACCACTATTGTCTAGCAGCCTGCCGCAATTTTAAAAGAATGAATCACTTGAATTGAGCGTCTGGCCTTAATTTCACAAGCGCACAGCCGCTTTCAATTAGTTTCTGATTCATGCCGAGGAAATGTTCAGCACATCTCGTCCGATTCGTGTTCCCTAATGTTGCGTGAGCTTACATATCATGTCTTTCTCATCCGGCAAAGTGGATACATCTCCAATTAGTGAAATATAAATGCCCCATTGTTGTTAAACAGGAATATTCAAAGAGGTCATAAAAAATATATATAGTTACGTATAAAATCTTGATGCACCATTTTACCGAAACAGCCACGAGAGGAAAGATATTAATGAAACAAACAAGCAAACATGACTATGAGCAAAGGAAAACAAGCAGCCAGGCAAACCAGTGACTTTATCCAAACAAACAGCCGAAGTATATCTGTGAGCATTTTAGTAATATGAATAATAAAACTGCATAGCAGTCTTTTCATTAATCTTAGATCAACTTTTCACAGCTATTGTAGGATTATCGTAGCTCTAAACCAATAGCTGAGTGTTGCCACAGCTGCACAGCAATATTTTTGATACAATCTTTCCCACAAAGTAGGAGTCTGATGAGTCAAGCCTTGCAGGTGTTGATGTAAACAGTGTTGTTGAAGTTTAAACATTCTTCTTGGAGGTCAGAGATGTTTAGTGCACATGAAGTGAAGTTTAAAAGACCAGGAGTATCAGCAGAATTTGTTTTTCTCATTTTGGACGAGCCCCCGGCTTGGGTTACAAGTCAGCTTAAGGACCAACACATAATAAAAAGTCATATAATATACATACAATTAAGGACCAACATAAAAATGATTAAAGACCAACAAAAAAGTTATATAATATTGAACAAATACAAATTAATGAACCTGTGTGAAAACAAAAAATACTACTACTTCTAATACTGCTACTACTAATAATAATAGATTACATATTAACAACAACAAAAGAAAGACTTTTCAAGTCAAAGAGCAATTCAGCTTTTCAATTCAGCTTTATTTGTATAGCGCTTTTACAATGTAGATTGTGTCAAAGCAGCTTCACATAAATGGTCATAGTAACTGGAACAGTGTGGTTCAGGTTTTAGTGTTTAAGTTCAGTTTAGTTTAGTTTAGCTCAGTTCAGTGTGATTTAATCATTACTGAGAGTTCAAACACTGAAGAGCCAATTCATCGATGCGTAGCTCTACCAATCCTGAACCATGCGAGGCAGTGGCGACAGCGGAGAGGGAAAAACAACTTCACCTGATGGGAGTGAAGAAAAAAAACCTTGAGAGAACCAGACTCAGTTGGGCAGGACCATTTTAATTTCTACGCTGGCCAAAAGTCTTGTGCAGAGCTTCATTCGCCGTGGTTTAGGCTGGAAGATGGCCTCAGCGAAGACTGAGCTCACATTGCTGCCATGTCCTCAGAAAAGTTTATGGATAAATAATATTACTTATAGCATAGTCATGTCAATACCTATGTTTACATTCATACACATTTTAACATACTGCATTAGTTGCATTGTTTATTTATTTATTTATTTTTATTTTTTTTTTACTTATAAGAGTAATTGATAAAGAAAGTAGAATATCATGTTTTTTGGAATTATTTACAGTATGAGTATATATTATATCAATTTATAAAATGAGGGAAAAAACTACATATTTCTCAGTAAAATCTATAACAATATAGATATATGTGCTACTAAAGTGTAGGGGAAATAAGCATTTTAAAAAAATTAAATATATATTGCAATTTTACTTAATAATATGTAATAAAATTAATGCCTAAAATTGATTTTGGATGTTTTCTATCTATTATACTGAAACAAATCTTTAAAAAAAAACTCAATTGATGCAGATTTGCAATTTTTTTTTCATTTAATCAGTCCAACAGATTTGCAATATACCTCAGTTGGATTAATTTGTTATGAATCATTTGCAATGGCATCACAACACAACTGTACAATATATTTTATTAGAGAGAAAATAAAATAGTTGTTGGATGAGGTGGCTATATTCGACAACAAATATTTTTTTTTTAAAATACGCAGTTTTGTGTTGAGGTCAGAATTGCTAACCCCCCTTTGAATTTCTTTTTCTTTTTAAAATATTTCCCAAATGATGTTTGCAGAGCAAGGGAATGTTCACAGTATGTCTGACAATATTTTTCTTTCTTCTGTAGAAATTCTTATACATAAAAGCAGTTTTTAAATAAATAAAAGCAGTTTTTAAATTTTTAAAAACCATTTTAAAGTCAAAATAATTAGTCCCTTTAAGTTATATATATTTTTAGATGGTCTCTAGAACAAACCATCTTTATACAATAACTTGCCTGAATACCCTAACCTTCCTAGTTAACCTAATTAACCTAGTTACATCTTTAAATGTCACTTTAAGGTGTATAGAAGTGTCTTGAACAATATCTAGTCAAACATTATTTACTGTCATCATGGCAAAGATAAAATAAACCAGTTATTAGAAATGGATTATTAAAACTATTATGTTTAGAAATGTGTAAAAAAATCTCTCCATTAAACAGAAATTAGGGAAAAAAATAAACAGGGGGCTAATAATTCAGGGCGTTTCATAATTCTGACTTCATCTGTATGCAAATATACAAAACAAAAAGTTTTGTGTGGGTTGCCTGTAGTGTTGGGCATGTTCCTTTAGAGGTGCCCTATAAGAAAAATCTGGGTAAATGAAGGCATAGTAGAATAATAAAAGACCAGTATAATGAAATGTGCATACTGTGAGTCTCTGACACCACTGTTTCCTTGTTCTCATGTAAATTCCACAAGTGTAAAACCTAGGTGCACAACGGGCCAATCAGAAGACCAAAAAAAAAAAAACTGTGATGAGACTCACAAGCCATGCCCTCCTCATTTGCATGTATGCCTACTTTAGGTCATTTATCCGAATCAGACAAGCAGCCACATCATCAAGAGTGCACCAACTAATATGCAGTCATTTTTTTCCCTTAGATATTTTTATGTGTATATTTCACTTACTCCGTATGTGGGACTTTTATTTTGAAATTGTGACCCCAAATTAAGTTCTGGCTGTGTTTTCTTTGACATTATAGCTTCAAAATACAATAGTCATGAAACAAACCATACATGGTCAATCATTGACCTTCTGATTCTATGGGTGTTTTATGGAGTTATAAATGAGCTTATTAAACAATTTCTGGAGATTTTTTTTTTTTTTTTTGGAACTTACTGAAGCCATAAACCTACTATGTAGTTATCAGAGAGCAATTTAAATGATTAAATCAATGCAGCATATGGCACTTTTAAAAGAGAAATTAGTTTCATCTCACATATAGTAACTGAGTTAGTAACTGAGTTACATAATTATAAAAGTGTTAATTACCATTGAAAGTAACTATTGCTTCTGCATAAATCCGCAAACTTTTACAAAATTCTCCGTAGAAATAGAAAAAAATGTTTGAAGATTCTGTCTGGCCCTATACATAGGGCAAACAGAAGATTGAGCAAAAGTTGAATGATACATAAACATTCTTGCCTTTCACCTCAACGAGGGAAAAGTAGTGCTTATATTTCCAGCAAAAGCTACCTTTCAACTTGTTGGATTTGTTGTTGTTCTGACTCCCGGTCGTTGGTCTGTGCGTGTGCTTGTGTGTAAATGCTCGCACTACTCTGGCTCTAATTGATAAACAATGGAAATGTACTCTATCTAAGCCAATCATCTTGTTCTCGGTTACACCATGTTCACAGACACACCAATCATCATCACTGGCCCTGAGCACACACACACACCCCAGAGAAACAGAGGTCCTATTGCTGAGAGAGACACTGCTTGCATGAAAACTGCTTCAGTGATCTTAGTTATGGTAACATAATGGTATTGTCATTGTAACGGGGAAACAGCAATTAATTTGATTATTTGTTACTTTAAAAAGTATCACTATAAGCAACGCCCTTTATTTACACCGCTGTTATTACACCGCTGTCATTGTTGTCTCCAGCACTAAAGAAAAGTTAGAAACAACACCCTGTAAACAATATGACTCTGGTCTGAACTGATCAAACAGATCAACAATGTTTGGTCATGGTTGTATGTTTTGCATGTCTCAATCAGGTACAGGGCTGTAGCCTCCTGGAGCAGAGTGCAGGGGGTCGGCGTTCCTCTTCTTACTGCCATCGAGATCTTCTCCATCTGGGTGCTGTCCATTATTTTGGCAGTACCTGAGGCAATGGTCTTCAACATGATCACCTTCACCTACAATAATCAAACCATACGCACCTGCATGCTCAAGCCTGAAACCGACTTCATGAATGTAGGTTTCAACCAGATGGTCTTTTCCTTTCCTTCCCAAAACACTCTTAAACACTTTCCAATAAACGGAGCATTTGTGCAGCATTTCTGTGATCTTCTGCAAACTTTAATCCTGAAAAAAAATAGTGGGATAAAAGTAAAACCTTTGAGTTTTCTTCATCAAGCATCATGTGGGTGATATCTAGAGATTTCGTTTGCTTTTGTTTGGGTCCAAAGAAGTAAATTGATAGCAGACCTTGAGTGCAATTACAAGCTGATGGATCTTCCTCAAGGAGAGCCATATGTGCAGATTAGAAACATTCACTCCGCCATTAATCACAAAAACAACAGGCCAGACAATTCAATATAGTGCAAATGAAATTATAAGGATTAAATTAACAGAGTGTTGTTTTGAATTTGTAACCTAGCAATAACATAAGGTCAGCTGATCATTATCAACTTATAACCCCCAGTGATCCCGATTTTTTAAAATCTAATAGCTAAAATTAATAAATAACTGAACTCTTCATTAAAACGTCAACTTGCATGAAGAAAAATTCAGTTAAATTACATGTTATGCCTTGATTAATAAAGGCACTAAGCCGGAGAGAAAATTAATGAATGATTTTAATTTTAGTAGTCTTATACATGTAAAGTGTCCCATACATTTTAATGGATATGTTAGCAAACACGCTCCATGGCTCACAGATTTGGTATATTTTAGTCATTTTTAAATGTTATGTTTGATCTTATTATAAGCAAGGTTACCTGATTAAGACTGAAAAAACAGTCAAATAAGTGATTTATTTATATGATGGCAAAGATGGCGATCAACCAAATAAACTATAATTCATTCAATCAATATTAGAATTAATAAACAACACTTTGAATAAATGAGTGAATGAAAAAACAAATACATACACTAACTGGCAAAAGTCTTGTCTTTGTTTCCAGTTGTAAGAGCAACAAATAATAACATGACTTCTAGTTGATCATTTGAAAAAGTGGCAGAAGGTAGATTTTTCTGATGAATTATCTGTTAAACTGCATCCCAATCCTTACAAATACTGCAGTAGACCTATTGGAACCCACATTGACCCAAGACTCTCACAGAAATCAGTTAAGTTTGATGAAAATCATGGTTTGGGGTTACATTCAGTATGGGGGCATGTGAGTGATCTGCAGAGTGGATGGCAACATCAACAGCCTGAGGTATCAAGGCATTTTTGCTGCACATAGCATTACAAATTACAGGAGAGGGCAGATTATTCGGTAGAATAGCACTCCTTCATACTTCAGCCTCCACGTCCAAGTTCCTGAAATGAAAGAAAGTCAAGGTGCTCCAGGATTGGCCAGCCCAGTCACCAGACATGGGCATTATTGAGCATGTATGGAATTGGATGGCGGATGAGGCATTGAAGATGAATCCAGAAAATGTTGATGAACTCTGTGAGTCCTGCAAGAACGCTTCCTTTGCCATTTCAGATGACTTTATTAATAAGTTATTTGAGTCATTGCAGAGGTGTATGGATGCAGTCCTCCAAGCTCATGGGAGTCATAGACCATAATAATTCTTTTTCCACTGCACCATGACTTTATTTTCTATACTGTGCATTATTTCTGTTAAGTGACAAGACTTTTGTCTAAGCAAAGTCAGACCTTACTGTCCTAATGAAATAGTTAAAAATCAAGACATGATCATATTTTATTTTGGTAAAATAAGTGTAATCTTGAGGCCTTTGCCTTTCATATAAACCACTTCTGATACCAAATGATTAACTAGAAGTCAAGTTATTATTTATTGTTTCTAAAACGTAGATAGGCGACAATACTTTTGTCTTGAACAGAATTTTTCACAGCTCAATTTTTGCTATTTTTACTGACAGCTAGCTACCTGTCAAATTCACATTTACTAACTAATTATTGGGAAAACTCAATTTACATGATTTCTCAGTGTCTGTAACACTGCATGATATATTTTTGTTGTTTACCATAAATATTCAGCATAATGTTTCCTAAAAAAATGTTTTTTTCTGCACTCAGTTCTATGTGTATTGGAAAGATTGGTGGTTATTTGGCTTCTACTTCTGTGTGCCTCTGGCCTGCACGGCTATTTTCTACACACTCATGACCTGTGAAATGCTGCATCACAGAGATGGAAGCCTTCGCATCGCCCTCAGTGAACACCTTAAGCAGGTAAAGAAAAGTCTGATTGTCATAAAAAGCAAGGTGTTACTTACAGAACAGCAAATGTCTGTATTCTGTATATAAACAATTATCTCACAGTTTCTCACTTCCACTGATAAGAATCAATGTTTTTATGACATCACTCTGCACTTAAAGGGGACCTATCATGCCCCCTTATTTTATATAATAAATGAAGCCTCAGGTGTCCCTAGAGTGTGTATATGTGTGTATTGCTTTCAGGCTTTGATCCAAAGTGTGCCATTTTGGTTACTGTCATAATAGTTTTGCATAATCGTTCATAATAAGCTTCTCGTTAGTGAAGCAGTAAACGGTAGTGCTGACACTGTGCTGATCTGAATTCCTGTACGTTCATCAGTCGTACAACAAGTCAGCGTTGAGCACAGCATGTGTTGGATTCATTTAGATGACAATGATTAACGTAAAAGCAGAGAGATTGTTAAACTGACTCTGCATTGCTATCATAAATAGACTGAGCTGCTCTACAGTCGTACATTTACTTTTTATAAAGGTGTTTTAGAATGAAAACACTCCTCAACTGTACTAGTGTTTTACTGCATTTAAGAAATAAGGTATCTATATCTATATATATCTATATATATATATATATAGATAAATATATATATATATATATAAAGTGCATTATTTGTGACCATTCATGCTCATTGGGCATGCACATATTTTGCTGGGATACATGCTTGCTGTCTACTGGTTGTGTAATAGTATTATGGGTGTACAAATCAGGGCCTAATACACAATAGTCCAGAGGACCAGTCAGAGAGTAATTGTGGTTTTAAAAACACTTTTGTTTTAAAAATTCTGCATTTCAGTTACAGCTGCTTGATATCTGTCAAATCTAACATTCTAATATGTAGTTATTTGTGGTATATATTGCCATTTGAATACAATTTCACCAGATGACTTGAATACTTGTACATGTGTAATGACAATAAAGTTGAATCTAATCTAATCTAACATTAGGTACGTTCAAATCAAGACTTAAAACACATTGTTCAGCTGTGCTTTTACTAAATCAGCACTGTTCTATGTCCCACAGATCGCACTATTATATCTTTCTTTCCTTTTTTTTCATTCTTTTAAAACCTGTTTTAACACATTTTAATTGTTTTTTAATCCCTTTATTATTTTTTTATTATACTTGTCTCTTGTAAAGCACTTTGAATTGCCACTGTGTATGAAATGTGCTAGAAATAAACTTGCCATGCTTAATCTAATCTAAAAATAGCTGTAGCAGTAAAAAGTGAAAGTACTCGACCACATTAAGGTTGTAGTTAAGGTTAAGTCCGGCACATAACCATCAATTTATTACATGAAACATTACATTTAAATTATTAATAAACAACAATATCTCCCTTTTAAAGTAAAATAAAATAAATTGCAACTTTTTTATATTTTTCAATTAGAAATATGCTATTTGAAAACTTTACTAACTAATGTTTGTGGTTAGTTGGTGTGCTGTTTCTATGTTTGGATTCTTGTTACTGCAAATAATGACAAATATTTTAGCCAAAATCTGTTGTCAATTCCACCCTTTAAAATTAGGTTTATTAGTATGTTCTCCTCTCTGGCATGCAATTGGGCCTGTGATTGGGGATGTGCCCCCCTGCTGCAGTATGCATTTTTTTTTGTATTGAAAGTGGCAACTCTAAATGCACTACATGTTCTAATGGCTTGTGTCTGTCCTGCAGCGGCGTGAAGTGGCTAAAGCCGTCTTCTGTTTAGTGCTGATCTTTGCTCTCTGCTGGTTCCCTCTGCATCTCAGCAGACTGCTTAAGAAAATGGTTTATGTTCCAAACGATGAAAGACGTTGTGACCTGCTCAAGTGAGTGACTCTTAGTATTGGACAGATTTATTCTATGCCCTACATTCTTTCACTGTTTTTCCATGCTGTATTTTTTTTTTTTTTTTTTTGCCCTGACATAAAATGTATACTTTACATTCTGAAGTGTTTATACAGCTGCACTCATAAGTTTACATACCCCTTGCATAAACTTAAAGATTTATTGGGTTATGATAATAATAATAATAATAATAATAATAATAATAATAATAATAATAATAATAATAATAATAATAAAAACAATAATTCTTCAAGATGAGTTTTTATCATACATTAAGTAAAATATAAATAATAAATAATACTAATAATTAAAAAAATACTGTTTAGATTTGACGCCTTAGTTTTTGTGTGCTTTTGTGTGTGTGTGTGTGTGTGTGTGTGTGTGTGTGTGTGTGTGTGTGTGTGTGTGTGTGTGTGTGTGTGTGTGTGTGTGTGTGTGTGTGTGTGTGTGTGTGTGTGTGTAGTTTTTTTATAAATATGTGTATTAAATTTTCACAGAACAATACATCTTCAAAAGACACCAAAAAAAAAAAAAAATCAACACAAAACAATGGAGAGAAAAAAAAAGGAAAAAGAAAATAAAAGTTTATATGAAATATAGGACTACCCCAAATAAATCAGAAAAGGGGCTAAAAACATTGCTATTTTTCAGATAATAAAATAGTTATTCCTTTTAGCATTATAGGGCAAAAACTAGGTTCCAAATAATCCAAATATAGAGTCCAAAAATGTTCTGTTTCACCAGCATGGACCGCATCACACTTTGAGCTAGACTTTATTGTCAGAATGTAGGGATGAAGGGGATGGTAAGAAAACAGTGGGATGAAGGGGAAGGGAAGTAAGAATGAGAGGATAAACAGTGAACAGGTATAAAGGTTGATCAGGCATCCTACGATTAGGTGTTTTATATTTCTAAAGTTCCTCTGCATTTCCACCTGCAACACTGAAAATGATTATGTGCTGAAGGTTCCACATCCTGTTCTTAAGGACTGAGATTTTATTCCATCTCATTTCTTAAGCAAAGATGCTGATGTCAAATTGTACACTACATGCACTGCCATTACATACACTGTGGAGTATACTATTTTCAATGATTGTGGACTTGTTCCTAAATCTACTTATGCCATTTGTCAGTTATTTTCTTTGGGCCCTATCATACACATGCCAAGAGATTTAGAGTGTGTTGGTACCATCTCTGTACTATTTTTGTAGCATGATTGGACCCCGGATTGAACCTAGGAGTGAAGAGAGGGTTATAGGACTGTGATAGGGAAGTGAGGAAATAGAGGAAGGGAGGATTGGTTTGAAAGAACAAGAAGAACAGTGCAAGAGAGCTGGTCTGCCTTAAATAAGTGTTAGGAAGTAGGTGATTGGTTAAGGAGACAAAGTAAGGTGTGGTTCCACCACCGAACCTTTGTTAACAAGTTAACTCTATTTTTTGTGTGCGTGTGTGTGTGTGTGTGTGTGTGTGTGTGTGTGTGTGTGTGTGTGTGTGTGTGTGTGTGTGTGTGTGTGTGTGTGTGTGTGTGTGTGTGTGTGTGTGTGTGTGTGTGTGTGTGTAAAACATCGGTAAGGTGTCCCAGGGGAATTACCTCAAAAATTATATTGTGCCAACCTTTAAGTTATGAATCTTTATTATTAATAAAATTAAGTATATTTGTTCTGGCAGCAAAGGTTAATGTATTACACAATTTTTTTTATTAGCTGATGAAAAAAATGCGTCCATTAGGGATACCCAAAGTCAATGAAACTGGGTCAAAATCTGCATGTTAAAGATATTTTCCATTTCCCTCAGCACCAAAGACCAAAACCTTTGCAGTCTGTCACATGACCACAAACAATGTGTTAAAGTACCTACACCAGTTTTACATTTTAAACACATAGGCACATTAGAAGTGTATGTATATATTTATATTGTATTTCTCTTAAACGTGTACAAACAGATATTTTCTTACCATTAGATTAAATATCAACCCATGTTTCCTCATCAATAGCAGTATCTAACTCTTCTTCCCATTTGATTTTAATTCTCTGTATATCAGGAGATGTGATTGAACAAACAGACCCATAAACTTGACCCACAGACATCTTTCCTGATAATAAAAATAGTATCCTCTCAATAGAAGATATCTCACAATTTTTATCTCGTGTTATGCTGTGATACAATGTCTGTAAATTAGTTTTTTAGAATAGGTTATTTTGCAAAACTCTTACATAGACAAAAATTAATAAAACCCTAATGAAAAAATATGGGATACTTTAGTTTTTGCATATTTATAGATACAAATCTATAATTATTTATACACTGTAAAACCCAACAGTTGACTTTATCAAATGAAATAAGTGTAATAACTTAAAATTTAATTCTACTTATTTGAAAAGAGTTTTGAACTCCGTGTTAAAGGTAATGAGTTAATTAAACACCTCATTACTTTAATTTAAATAGAGTAATTTCACAGTACTCAGATTGTTTTTTTTAACTCATGCCTTGTTGCAATCGGTTTCCTCAAACGGTTTGAGTTGCCTTAGCTTATTGGGTTTTACAGGACTCAGTTGGTTTGAGTTCTCTTCATTTATTGGGTTTTACTGTGCTCAAATTGCTTCATTTACTCGAATGGATTAAGTTCACAGTACTCATTGGGATTAGTTTTTGAACTTAAATAGTTTTTTGCAATCAGTTTCCTCAAATGGTTTGAATTACCATAACTTTTTGGGCTTTACAGTGTACATTTTAATTAATCAAAAAAAAAAAAAAAGACTTGAACCAATTCTTTAAAATTTTACAAGTACAAGACCCAGAGGTCCTAAAGATTAAGATTTTATGACTTTTCTTAAAATTCACAGCTTCCTGTTGATCATGGATTATTTTGGTATCAACTTGGCGACTGTGAACTCTTGCATCAACCCCATCATCCTCTACTTTGTCAGCAAGAAGTTCAAGAATTGCTTTAAGGTGAGTTGTTTATTCCTTCATAAAAAACAGACTCACAACAAACTGTTACCAAATGTTTTTCCTTGCGTCTTGGCAAAACCTGAAAACAGCGCATTCTATCAGCAAACTGTTTTTGATTTACTGTCCTGTGAGTCATTGACAGAGAGAGCGAAAGAAACAAAGAACGAGAGAGAGAGAGAGAGAGAGAGAGAGAGAGAATTTTGTTTATTACCAATTAATTCCATAATTATTCAGACATTAGGCTACAAAAAAGCATTAGAATTATAAAAAATTGAGTCTAAAGCTCCTTGAGAACACCAATTTAGATAGAGATAGAGAAAGAGAGAGAGAGAGAGGGAGAGAGAGAGAGAAGCTATGTCTGGTTCTGGTTGTCTTGCTAGTTTACTGAAAGTGATGCCAGACCCACAAAAGAGTGGCCTTTTTTGAATAATGAGGACAATCCCAAAGATACAATGCAGCTCAAGTGTTTGTGAGTTAAGCAAAACAACAACACCAAGTCAAAGTTCATGGGTATCAAGCATATTGGTGATTTGTGCAAGAGATGGGGTCAGGCCAAGAGAAATATTGAAAGTTGATTTACTGTGGCCAAACATGGTGCTGCAGATAAGAAATACAGATTTATTTAAACTCATTCCCCTCGAATACAATGCCTAAGTGCACTAATGTACGTATAATACTGTCAAGCCTTGTTGTGAAAAGAAAGTGCTTATGGAAACATTTCTGACAAAGACTTTTTAACATTGCATAGCTCTATTACTCCTAAAATAAAAATGTCCAATGAGTTCTATATTTAAAATCAATATCAACCTGATAACATTTTATAATGTTGATTGTCGTGTGTATGGTGGAAGTTTGGAAATGAAATATTTGAAAAGTATTAAAATGTTAAAGGGATTGTTCATCCAATATTGAAATTTCTGACATTTACTCACACTTCAATTGTCACAAACCTGTTTTTGAGGATCTTTCTTCTGTCAAACACAAAATAAGTTATTTTGAGAAATGTTACAAACCGGTAATCATTGACTTTCATAGTACTTTTTATGCTATGAAATTCAATGGTTATCGGTTTCTAACATTCTTTAAAAATCCTATTTTGAGTTGCTTAAAAATATATATTTAGACGTAACATAAGAAATTTCCAGCAAATTGGATCACGTACATTTAACATAATTGAACTTTAAATTAACTTTAAACTAAATAAACTTTATGTGATTGATATTTTTAGGTTAAACATAAATAAAACAAATGAGAAGAAGACTTAATAACAGTAAATCCAATGGGGTTTATATTCTTATTAATTCAAAACACACTATTGTGTGGAGTATGGAGCTGCATCAATTTTGCCTTATTAAGTAAATTCTCACAAATCTCACAGAATTTAACTAATTGGATCTGGCTTTTTCTACAGCTTTATAAATTTATACCATATACATTTGTTCAAACTGATTAAGTCTAATAGTATTTTATTTTAACAGATTTAGTTTGATTCTAAAAAATCTGACAACATACATTTTAAAAACTGACCAATTAAATAAAATCAAAAGGTTACAAAGAGTTAATGATAAACTTCATCATCATCATCATTATTATTATTATTATTATTATTATTATTATTATTATTATTATTATTATTATTATTATTATTATTATTATTTTGAGTGAATAAGTAAATGATTTTTGAGTAAATTTTCCTTTTTGGGTGAACTGTCACATAAATGTTGTTTGAATTTAACACAACGCCTACAATAAACCAATACTGTTATCAAATGTGAGATTGTAGTTATTTTTATGAATTCACAGTATTCAATGTAAAAAAAAATCCTGGGTTCAATACAATTCCTTCATGTTTTCACAACACAAATTGATCATGTTAACTTTTCAAATTGTGGAATTGTGGATAACACATAAAACATTTAAAGGTGTCCCAAAAAAACCTTAAGAGTTGTGTTGTTTCAATTCATTTTAAAAAAGTAGATTGGTCAAGCAGCAAAAATGTTTGAGTGTTGCTATCAAACTACTAAAATATCAATCAAAGTTAAACTGGAGTTTAATTTTCATCATCATAAAAATGTTGACACTAAAGATCAACATCCAATAATGGAATTTAAAAAAAGAAAAGAAAAAAAGAAAACACCCATAAAATACAAACTGTTAATTAGCACAAACATTGAATTTTGTTTAGGTTATTTGCAGTGTACATATTTTTAAAAGATTCCCATGAACTGCTAAGTTACAAGTCCAACACGAATGATAAAACTAAACAGATGTTTTGCCGTGAGAGCATCCGAAACGAGGGTATAAAGGCTTCATCTTCTTCTA
Source organism: Danio rerio (assembly GCF_052040795.2). Lineage (NCBI taxonomy): Eukaryota > Metazoa > Chordata > Actinopteri > Cypriniformes > Danionidae > Danio > Danio rerio. The sequence continues at coordinate 39,063,329 of NC_141021.1, forward strand.
GAAAGATTGATGGAAGCAACAGCTCATTACATTATATACTGAATGTGTTAAAAGATGTTGGTGTTTTGCTGTACACATTTAAAAAAAAAAAAGAAATAATTTTGAAAAATGCACTAAATTTATGTATAAAATGTATACATTTTTTAATGTATGCATTTATGAACCAATTTATTTATAGATTTTATATACATTGCAAATGATTTTTGTAAATTACATGGTATTTAACTGAAATATGACCTGTATTTTACTGTAGGGCAGTTTTGTGGGATGTATTTTAAAGTTGCATTTTGAAAAAATAGTGTATAAAGTAAAGATATACATACAATTCTGTAAACACTTATTCAGCAAGATAAATAGTGCTGTAATTGTAAATACTATGTAAGTTTTTTTTTTTTTTTTTTGATCGTAATTGATATACAGTAATTTACTAGGCATATTAACAGCTTAAAAAATTATTAACATATTAGCGTATTAACATATTAAAAAAAATTGGTAACAGTGTACTTTGTTTTCTATCACTCTTTCAGTCCTGCTTGTGCTGCTGGTGTTACTCTAACAACCAGGTGTCCAGTTCAGGTCCAGTGAACGGCACAAGCATTCAGTGCAAAAACCATGAGCCCGGCAACCTCTACACCGACAGAGTCCGGAAATACAGCGACTGAGAAGAACGTTCTAAACAAATATGCCTTACAAAACATTTATACAAACATTTATATAAGACTAAAAGGCCTTGTGCTTGGCGCATCAAGCTGTTTTAATATATATATACAGCTTCAGACCAGACAATGGACCTGATATATTTAAAGTCTCCCACAACAGCTGTTTCTTAGACTTCGGGAGTGTTGTTTTGCTGTGTGAGAAGTGGTGGGAGTGAAGACCAACAGCAACAGGATGCAGCTGAACCTAACAGCTACAAATGAACCCTGATCAAGGGCTCCACATGCTTTCCTTGGGTAAATACTGCACAACCAACACGGTCAGGATCGTCACTGTCCGATGAGAAAGGAAGTCAAAAAAAGGAAGAGTGAAGTTTTTTTTTGGTTCCCTCCTGTGAACTTTGCCAAAGAAACTCCCAGCGTTCTGCTGAGGAGGCAGCCAATCCTTCATATTCAGCATCCGGTTGTTATTGTTAGCATATTCAAAAATGCAGTTTTTTTTTTTTTTTGTTTTTTTTTTAAACAGGAACCTTTAGGTCACCTCCTGCCTATATCTTTGTTTAGTTCTTAAGTGAATTGTATTGTGCGCTGGACGTCACCTCTCTTTAGGAAGAAAATGAAGATTTGTGTTTGAGTGCTAAATGAGTTTTTATGTGTGTGCGTGTGTGTGTGTGCATGTGTGTGTGTGTGTGTGTGTGTGTGTGTGTGTGTGTGTGTGTGTGTGCGTGTGTATGAATATGTACAAAATCAAGCATAAACACAAGACAGCAAATGTGAAGGGTAGCAGATGGATTCTGTTCCAGCATTAAGGATTCAAGTGAAACTTTGACCTTGGTGGGACTTAAGAGTAATTTCTAGGAATGCATCCAACTGCAACAAATGCTGGGTTATAGTAAAAGAAAAGAAATAAAGAAAAAAAAAAGAGAGCATAAGGGCACGGGAAAAGGCTTTCTGTAATCCAAAAAAGTGATTCAAACATTGCTTTATTTTTACACTGTGAATTTTCTGTGAACAGGACCCATACATGCTATTTACCTTATACACTTTAATATTATTGATATTTAATGGCCTCAGTATTTGTATTTCATCTGTATTTTAAGTTGATTTATTTTTCTGTATATTGTGGTAGAAAAAATGTACCTTCGTTCAAAAGCTCAAGGTTAGTGTGTGTTTTTTTTATTTATTTAAGTGTTCAGCAGTGACGCATGAAAGTAATCAGAAGTTACCCAACATACATTTAAAATGTTAAACTATGTTTTTTGTTTGGTTGGTTGTTTCTTTTATCATGTGAGTGTATATGTACACACACACACACACACACACACACACACAAAATAAAATACAAAAAAGTACCACCATTTAGCACTGCAATCACACCAAGGATTTACATTTTTTATGAAAGGCAGATAGACAGATTTCTAATAACTTAAAACACCTAAGATTACTTTTATTGTCAACATTTCTCGCTTTTAATTAAATCCCATGCAAAGCATGCTGGGAACTACAAATCCCCTGACCAGGTAGTTAGACCAACACAATTCCTCCATGTTTTCCCAACACAAACGCTTAAGTTAACTTAATGGTTTACAAATTTAAGTGGACTGAACATAAAACATATAAATTGGCCAAAGAAATTGTAAAAAAATGTTGGTTCAGCTCATTTTAAACAGGCATTCAGAAAGTATTCATAGGGCTTCACTTTTTTCACATTTGTTTATGTTACCGGCTGTGAATACTGATGTGCATGTGGTTTTTCAGGTTTTTTATTTTTAATAAATTTGCAACAATTTCCAAAAAAAAAAAAAATTAATTTCACATTGACATTATGGGGTAATGTGTGTAGAATTTTGAGGAAATAAATTAATTTAATTCATTTTGGAATAAGACTGAAACAAAAACATGTGGAAAAAGTGAAGCACTATGAATACTTTGCGGATGCACTATTCTCATTATTTTTTAAAACATCTATAGTTATGCTGAGTCAGACCTTTTTCTTGACCTCACACAGAAACAGTAACGTGTGCGGCATGACCTCACTTTGTTGCAGACACTATTGGTTAAATGCTGGCAAAGTAGAACACGGAAGCAGCGAGTATGTCTGCTGTTGTTTAACACAACAAACAAATAAAACTAAATTAAATAAAAAATAAGGAACATCCTGGATCTGTTTCTTCGCTCTTCTTAATTCTTTTGTATAGAAGTATCGGATCGAGTTTCGACATTGGTAGATACTCAAAATCAAATGACTTGGACTTGAGGGCAAAAAACCTGATCAGGACATCCCTATTACATATCGTAATATATATTGCAAAATACTAAAAATATATACCCCGCTGAAAAATCCAGCTTAAACCAGCCTAGGCTGGTTGGCTGGTTTTAGCTGGTTGACCAACCTGGTTTTAGAGGGGTTTTGGCCATTTCCAGGCTGGTTTCCAGCCATTTCCAGCCTGGTCTTAGCTGATCAGGCTAGAAAATGACCAGCCAAATCCAACTAAAACCAGCTTGACCAGCCTGGTTTAAGCTGGATATAGCAGGTTTTGGCTGGACTCCCAGCTTGACCAGCTAATACCAGGCTGGAAATGGCTGGAAACCAGACTGGAAGTGGCCAAAACCCCTCTAAAACCAGCCTGGTCGACCAGCTAAAACCAGCCAACCAGTCTAGGCTGGTTTAAGCTGGATTTTTCAGTGATATCACAATGCTAGATTTTTCTAATATTGTGCAGCCCTAATAGATAGATTTCAAAACATGGTAAAATAATTAATATCCCTATTAAAGACAAAATCAATCAATTAAACAAAATTACACACCAACAGCTTTTGAACGGAAACGTATGTATTTTTATTAAATGTATTTCCTGATGAAACTAAAATGAATGACATCATATATACGTTCTGACAAACATCTAAATGGGTCTTGCTAATTTGATGTGCTGATGAAGTGTTCATGTTTGTGAAAGAAACAAAAAAGTGTGTAGTGGAATTTGATGTCTTCCTGATGTTTTGATGTTATCCTCACTGCTACCTCTGAATGAGGAAATGTTGCACATTAGTTAAAAACAAACACATGCGCATATTAGTACTATAGCTAGCGAACAAATTTTTTTACTCTATATGCAATGCAGTGCAGTAAATAAATAGTTTATGTTGCATATCACAATAGAATAGCCAAAACCTTTCTTCTCCAAGACTCATTGTAGGCCTGTTTTCAAGATAAGCAGCTAGTTATTTTTAAGAGTGTTGTTTCAGACTATTGATTCAACCACTTAAAGCAACGCTGTCTTATCTGTATATGTAATGAGGTTTTAGTGTTTAAAGATTGGTGTCTTCTGACGGCTGTCTGTTTTTGGCCTGGGAAGAAGCTTCAGGATGGAGTGATTTGTGATGCACTTTGACCCAGCAGGCAACAAGGCCCCTTTGGGGTCATCAGTGTCCACCCAGAGGATGTGAAAGGGGCAAACTAGCGGATCAGATGGAGACTGCGGTGCTTCTCACAAATATTTTCTGCAAGTGTTTATTTGGACAAAAGAATTCTGTCAGTCTGATATTGGTTTGGACAAATAATTGTCTTTTTTATTTGCTTGTGTGGGTTTTTGTGCGTAAATAAATATGTTTTAACAGATATTTAAAGGAATGATTCACCCAGAAACGAAATAACCCCATAGTTTACTCAATCCTTGACTTTTTCCTGTCAGACAAACACAGTTGGAGTAACTATAATATTTATCCTGGCTCTTTCATGCTGCATGGATAGTCAAACATACAATACCAAGGAGTTAATTCAGGTCTTATTAAGAGGATTAATGTAGTTTGGTATCAAGTATAAATATTTAATTAATTTCATAAAACTCCAGTAACTGATTTCAGACAACGCCACAAGCCACATAGTTTTATTTTTCATCATCGTCTTCTGTGGTAAACAAACTAGTACTGTAAGTAGTTCCAGCTAGACACATATATTATTAATTTAATAAGCTACCCATTAATTTTATTTTATTAACGTCTACCCTTACCATAACCCTAAACCCAATACTTACAGTAATGTAAAAATGACAATTATACAGAATATTATTCATATTGTTTATTAAATTACCCATTAAATTGTATTTTATTAATGCCTACCCCATCCTCACAATAATATAAAAACAGTAAATAACGAGTATTATTCATATTATTAATTAAATTACCCATTAAATTGTATTATATAGAGGCCTACCCCAACCCAACCATCACATTAATGTAAAACAGTGGTTATTCAGAGTAATGTAAAAATGATATTTATACTGAGTATTAATTATGTTGTTTATTAAATTACCCATTCAATTGTATTTTATTAATGCCTACCCTAACACCCTCACAGTAATGTAAAATGATATTTATACCGAGTGGTATTCATATTATTTATTAAATTACCCATTCAATTGTATTTAATGAACACCTAGCGCAACCCCAAAACCAACCCTCACAGTAATGTAAAAACAGTAGTTATACAGAGTAATATTTATTAAATTAGCCATTAAATTGTGTTTTATTTATGTCTACCCCAACACAACCCTCACAGTAATGTAAAAATGATATTTATATACTGAGTATTATTCATATTATTTATTAAATTACTCATTATTGTAATTTATTAATACCTACTCTGAACCTAAACCACTCACAGTAATGTAAAAATGTTAAATATACAGTTTTATTCATATTATATATTAAATTACCCATTGAATTGTATTATATTGAGGCCTACCCCAACCCAACCATCACATTAATGTAAAACAGTGGATATTCAGAGTATTATTTATTAAATTACCCATTCAATTGTATTTTATTAATGCCTACCCTAACACCCTCATAGTAATGTAAAAAGATATTTATACTGAGTGGTATTAATATTATTTATTAAATTACCCATTCAATTGTATTTAATGAACACCTAGCGCAACCCTAAAACCAACCCTCACAGTAATGTAAAAACAGTTGTTATATAGAGTAATATTTATTAAATTAGCCATTAAATTGTGTTTTATTTATGTCTACCCCAACGCAACCCTCACAGTAATGTAAGTATGATATTTATATACTGAGTATTATTCATATTATTTATTAAATTACTCATTATTGTAATTTATTAATACCTACTCTGAACCTAAACCACTTACAGTAATGTAAAAATTGTAAATATACAGAGTTTTATTCATATTATTTATTAAATTACCCATTGAATTGTATTATATTGAGGCCTACCCAAACCCAACCACCACAGTAATGTAAAACAGTGGTTATTCAGAGTATTATTTATTAATTTACCCATTAAATAGTATTTTATTAATGCCTTCCCCAACACAACCTTCAGAGTAATGTAAAAATTATATTTATACTGAGTATTATTTATATTATTTATTAAATTACCTATTCAATTGTATTTTATTCATGTCTACCCTAACACCCTCACAGTAATGTAAAATGATATTTATACTGAGTGGTATTCATATTATTTATTAAATTACCCATTCAATTGTATTTAATTAACACCTAGCGGAACCCTAAAACCAACCCTCACAGTAATGTAAAAACAGCAATGTAAATTCCTCTTGCTGATCAGCACTTCAGAGCGAACGAGTGTGTCTCCCGGTCCAGAGTGGGTCTTCGCGGTGGCAGACGGTCGAGCTGGGTTTCTCCCTTGCCTGCGGTTCTTTGGGTCCGGTCCTCCAGAGCGGTGCGTATTGTTGCAAACTTTCCTAAAAAGAGCAACACAGTCGTGCAGCACGTCCTTTTCAGGATGGCGCTCCGACTGTGCGTTTCTGGATGCGGGGGTTTCCTGGCTCCGTATGATGGACACGATCGCTGCATTGCATGTTTGGGGGTCCAGCATGTTAATGCGGTGCTCGCGGGCGGTTCATGTCGTCATTGCGATGCCATGACCGTTGCACAGCTAAGATCGCGGCTAACTTTCGCAAGAGAGCGAGCCACCCCAGTTGCCTCCTGTTCTAAAAAAGCAGCGGGCGCTCGGGCAGATCTGAGGGTTTCAGCGGGAGATAATCCGCCGCCCACGAGCTCGCGGACCTCTCGCTCCTCACGGCGCTCCATCCAAGCTTCGGGTAGTGGGAGTGATCCGTCTAACCAGATGGTAGCTCTCACACTCGCTGACACCGGAGATCAGATGTCCTCCGTGGCATCGGAGGGTGGGCTTTCACTGTCCGACGAAGATCCGGACCCGCTCGCCCCCTCCGGGCAGGTGAGCGCTGTCAAATCGGATCCTGAAGCGGACATTTTAGCCGTGCTTTCCCGGGCTGCTTCGGCCGTGGGGTTGGAGATGGTTTATCCCCCAGCTCCGCGGCCGGACCGACTAGATGGGTGCTACGTAGAGGACCAGAAGGCGAAGCCTTCGAAGCCTCTCGTCCCCTTCTTCCCGGAAGTGCACAGTAGGCTCACGCAGTCTTGGAGGGCACCTTTCTCTGCCCGTGCTGCGTGTGCCTCCGCCCTCACCGCCCTTGACGGCGGAGCTGCCAGGGGGTATGAGGTGATCCCGTCAGTGGAGCGCGCTATCGCGGTCAATCTTTGTCCGCGCGGCGCCTCTACGTGGCGGGGTTTGCCCCGCCTCCCGTCCAAAGCCTGTAGGTTGTCTGCCTCCCTCGGAGCCAGAGCTTATAAGGCTGCGGGCCAGGCTGCTTCTGCTTTGCACGCGATGGCCACCTACTAGCGCTACCAAGCGCAGGCGCTGGCCGAGCTGCACGAGGGCGGGTCCAACCCAAGCTTATTACATGAGCTGCGCACCGCGATCGACTATGCTCTTCGGACTACTAAGTCCGCCGCGTGTGCGCTGGGGAGGACGATGTCCACACTTGTGGTTCAGGAACGCCACCTCTGGCTAAACCTGGCCGATATGCGCGATGTTGACAAAGTTCGCTTTCTTGACTCGCCCATATCCCAGGCTGGCCTGTTCGGCGACACCGTCGGTGAATTCACCCAGGAATTCAAGGCGGTGAAAGAGCAGTCGGATGCGATGGGCAATGTCATCTATCGGCATGGCCGTAAGCCCGCTCCGCCCGCCGAGCCATCCAACTCCGCTGTTCCTCGCCGAGGGCGCCTGCCAACGAGTGCTGCCCCGCCCCCGCCTGCGCCTCCGGCCAAGCGGGCGCGGCGTACACCTCGAAAGCAGGCAGCCCCTCCTGCCCAGGGCTCCGTTAAGTCCGGTAAACGGACCGCGAAGCGTCCCTGAGACAGGCCATCCGGAGAAGAGGAAACTTGCTCTTTCCCCGCTGGAGGGCGGGGCCCCGATAACAACGGTACTTTTCAGTGCCACCAAAACATCAGTAAAAGAACACTTTTTCCCTTCCCCGGATGTGACTGCACGAGTTCTGCCAGTCCGGGACGCGCTGCCTTCCGGCTCGCAGACTCTACGTGCTTCGCCAGTGGCTCACGAGCGCTGGGGGGACGGTCTCCCTTCCCTCAGCCCTCCAGCCCCCTCTCCGGAGTCAGGGTGCGGAGCCAGAGCGAATCGCTCTCCTCCAGCTCTTCCGCGGGACCCTCGTGCTTCCCGGATCAGCACACCCACTCCGCGCTGCCCCACCGCTGGTACGTCAGCGATTGTAGCGATGACTCCATTAGCGAGGGCTCTGCCTGCCTGGTTAGCGCGGGCCAGCCCCTCGCGGTGGCTCATACGCACAATCAGACTCGGTTACGCGATTCAGTTCGCGAAACGGCCCCCCAAGTTTACGGGCGTGTATTTCTCCAGGGTCAACCCCCTGTCCGCCCCTGTCTTGCGAGAGGAGATTGCTGCCCTCCTGGCGAAGGGTGCAATCGAGCCGGTTCCTCCAGCCGAGATGGAGAGTGGGTTTTACAGCCCATACTTCATCGTACCCAAAAAGAGCGGTGGGTCACGGCCAATCCTAGATCTGCGTGTTTTGAACCGCTGTCTGCACAGGCTGCCGTTCAGAATGCTCACGCAGAGGCGCATTCTCCAATGCGTTCGTCCTCAGGATTGGTTTGCAGCCATAGACCTGAAGGACGCGTATTTCCATGTCTCCATTCTTCCACGCCACCGCCAATTTCTGCGGTTTGCGTTCGAGGGTCGAGCGTGGCAGTACAAGGTCCTCCCCTTCGGGCTCTCTCTGTCTCCGCGGGTCTTCACCAAACTCGCGGAGGGTGCCCTAGCGCCCCTTCGGCTCGCGGGCATTCGCATACTCAATTATCTCGACGACTGGCTGATTTTAGCCCACTCGCGGGAGCAATTGATTATGCACAGGGACAAGGTGCTTCGGCATCTCCGCCTACTGGGGCTTCAGGTCAACCGAGAAAAGAGCAAACTCGCCCCCATGCAGAGGATTTCTTTTCTCGGGATGGAGCTGGACTCGATCACCATGGTAGCGCACCTTTCCGAGGAACGCGCTCGCCTGTTGCTGAACTGTCTGAGGGAGCTCGACAGCAAACTAGTGGTCCCACTGAAGTTCTTTCAGAGGCTCCTGGGGCATATGGCATCCGCAGCCGCCGTCACGCCGCTCGGGTTGCTCCATATGAGACCACTTCAGCACTGGCTTCACGATCGGGTCCCCAGACGCGCATGGCACGCGGGCACACACCGGGTCTCGGTTACTGCGCTGTGTCGCCGCGCCCTCAGCCCTTGGAACGACCCCTCGTTCCTACAGGCCGGTGTGCCTCTAGGACAGGCGTCCAGCCATGTTGTTGTTTCAACAGACGCTTCCAACACGGGTTGGGGGGCCGTGTGTCGCGGGCATGCGGCTGCGGGCCTGTGGAAGGGTGCCCAGCTGCATTGGCATATCAATCGCCTAGAGCTGTTGGCAGTGTTCCTCGCTCTCCACCGCTTTTTACCGGTGCTGGAGCGGCAACACGTGCTGGTCAGGACGGACAGTATGGCGGCGGCGGCGTATATCAACCGCATGGGGGGTATGCGCTCTCGCCGCATGTCTCAGCTCGCCCGCCGTCTGCTCCTCTGGAGTCACCCGCGGCTGAAATCGCTGCGCGCCATTCACGTTCCAGGCACGCTCAATCGTGCAGCCGATGCGCTCTCACGACAGCTGTTACGCCCTGGAGAATGGAGACTCCACCCCGAGTCTGTTCAGCTGATATGGGCGCGATTCGGGGAGGCCCAGATCGATCTGTTTGCTTCCCCCGAGAATGCTCACTGCCAGTTGTTTTTTTCCCTGACCGAGGGCTCTCTCGGCACGGATGCACTGGCCCACAGCTGGCCTCGGGGCATGCGCAAGTATGCGTTTCCCCCAGTGAGCCTGCTCGCGCAGTTTCTGTGCAAGGTCAGGGAGGACGAGGAACAGGTTCTGCTAGTTGCGCCCCTTTGGCCCAACCGGACCTGGATATCAGAGCTCTCACTCCTCGCGACGGCCCTCCCCTGGCGGATCCCTTTGAGAGAGGACCTACTCTCTCAGGGACAGGGCACCATCTGGCACCCTCGCCCCGATCTTTGGAACCTCCACGTGTGGTCCCTAGACGCGAGGAAGACTTAGGTAACCTACCGACTGCGGTGGTTAATACCATCACTCAGGCTAGAGCCCCCTCCACGAGGCGCGCCTACGCCCTGAAGTGGAGTCTATTCACTGAATGGTGCGTCTCTCGCAGAGAAGACCCCCGAAATTGCCAGATTAGTGTTGTGCTCTCTTTCCTTCAAGAGAAGTTGGACAGCAGGCTGTCGCCCTCCACTCTCAAGGTTTACGTGGCCGCCATCTCCGCTTATCATAGCGCGGTAGCTGGCGACACCGTGGGAAAGCATAACCTGGTCATCCAGTTCCTTAGGGGTGCTAGGCGAATTAATCCATCTCGCCCCCCTCTCATGCCCTCTTGGGATCTCGCCCTCGTTCTCACGAGTCTGTGATCCGATCGCTTTGAGCCACTCGAATCAGTATCTCTAAGATTTCTGTCCCTAAAGACAGCTCTGCTGGTTGCGTTGGCCTCCATCAAGAGGGTCGGGGACCTGGAGGCATTTTCGGTCAGTGACTCGTGCCTGGAATTCGGGCCGGATTACTCTCACGTCATCCTGAGACCCCGCCCCGGTTATGTGCCCAAGGTTCCTACCACCCCCTTTAGAGATCAGGTAGTGAACCTGCAAGCGCTGCCCCCGGAGGAGGCAGACCCAGCCCTTTCTTTACTTTGTCCAGTTTGCGCTCTGCGCATTTATGTGGACCGTACTCAGAATTTTAGATCATCTGAGCAGCTCTTTGTCTGTCGGCAGCAGGGAAGTGCCGTATCGAAACAAAGATTATCCCACTGGATTGTGGATGCCATTTCACTCGCTTATTCGAGTCGAGGTCAGCCGTGTCCCCCGGGAGTACGTGCACACTCCACTCGGAGCGTTGCATCCTCTTGGGCGCGTGCACGCGGCGCCTCTCTAACAGACATCTGTAAAGCTGCGGGCTGGGCGACACCCAACACATTTGCAAGGTTTTACAATTTGCGAGTGGAGCCGGTTTCCTCAAGGGTATTAGGTAACCCTTTGGTGATTGAGGAGACAACTCGGTAGGGTGTTGAAACACGCTTGCTGCGCCATTCTCCCTAACACGGAGGTACGTGCGCCTTTTTATCTGTCAGTAAAGTTCCCCGTCAGGTGAGCCCTGCAGATTCCTCCGTGGCCCCCAGCACTGACTCAGCGGAGGAGTCACTTGCTGGCCCACTACGTTGTAGGTCTGCCCGCTGGTCAGCCCGCGTTTTGGGTATAGGTGCCTGCTATGCGTGATCCCCACTAGGCGATCCCATATGCTCATTCCGCCACGGTTAGGTCCCCCCCCTGGGCGGACCCGTGTCTTCCCTCTCCGCTAACCACGCTTTTGCTATGAGTACTCCCCCTTTTTAGGGCTAGTCCATATGTAAATTCTGCCATCTATCCCCCCCTTGGGTAACGGATGGCCTCCGCAGCGTCCTCCCTATCGGGATTGCACGCTTCCCAACGTACTGTCGTATTTCCTAGAATTATCTAGATGCTCACGACTTCCCAAAAAATATATCTAAATCCGTAAAACTTCTGTTGAAGTAGGATAAATTAGGGCCAGGGACACGTTGGAGGACCGCGCCCCCCATGATGTGGGTGCGTCACGCTTGCTTGACTATCTCCTCATCGGGGGTGTTGGTAAGGTGCAGTCATTATGGCGCTTTCCATACTTCTCCCATTTCGTGGATTCAATCAATCCACTCTATGGCACTGAAGTTCCCCAACCGAAGGGGAACGTTCGAGGTTACAGAAGTAACCCTTCGTTCCCCGAGGAGGGGAACGGAAGTGCCATACTCCGTCCCCATAATGACTGTCCCTTAGCTGTTTGAAAGTCTCTTCAGCTTAAAAGGATGGCGTCTGCTGGCTTCAGGTGTGCTTATATGCTGAGATAATTGCAGATGCCGCACACCTGCGCAAGCTTATGCTGCCAATTAATTTCATTCATTGGCCTGTTCAATACTCTCCAGACAAGCGGCTTCTGATCCGAATCCTCCCATTTCGTGGATTCAATCAATCCACTCTATGGCACTTCCGTTCCCCTCCTCGGGGAACGAAGGGTTACTTCTGTAACCTCGAACGTTATACAGAGTAATATTTATTAAATTAGCCATTAAATTGTGTTTTATTTATGTCTACCCCAACACAACCCTCACAGTAATGTAAAAATGATATTTATATACTGAGTATTATTCATATTATTTATTAAATTACTCATTATTGTAATTTATTAATACCTACTCTGAACCTAAACCACTCACAGTAATGTAAAAATGGTAAATATACAGAGTTTTATTCATATTATTTATTAAATTACCCATTGAATTGTATTATATTGAGGCCTACCCCAACCCAACCACCACAGTAATGTAAAACAGTGGTTATTCAGAGTATTATTTATTAAATTACCCATTAAATTGTATTTTATTAATGCCTTCCCCAACACAACCTTCAGAGTAATGTAAAAATGATATTTATACTGAGTATTAATTATATTATTTATTAAATTACCCGTTCAATTGTATTTTATTAATGCCTACCCTAACACCTTCACAGTAATGTAAAATGATATTTATACTGAGTTGTATTTATATTATTTATTAAATTACCCATTCAATTGTATTTAACACCTAGCGCAACCCTAAAACCAACCCTCACAGTATTGTAAAAACAGTAGTTATACAGATTAATATTTATTAAATTAGCCATTAAATTGTGTTTTATTTATGTCTACCCCAACACAACCCTCACAGTAATGTAAAAATTATATTTATATAATGAGTAGTATTCATATTATTTATTAAATTACCCATTCCATTGTATTTTATTTTACATCTAACGCAACCCTAAACCCAACCCTCACAATAATGTAAAAACAGTTATTATTAAATTATTGTTGTATGATAATTATACTGCTGTTATAATATACATATTTATCATTAACTTCCGGCAACTGATGTATCCCTTCTCTCTTGTACTGCCAGAGATTTTTAAGCTACGAATGTGTCTTACATCATAAATCATACGTTGCACACATAACAAACAATTTGCACACTGACTTTTAATTTCAGTCAGCCAGCCCTGGAGCTTCCGGTTAATTGTCATCTCATTTACAAAATTGCCAAGTTTAAGATCTGATTTCTTTAAAAAAAACCGCAATCTTCACTGGCTGACTGAAATACGATATAACTTCAGAGACCAAACCAAAAGCACTGCATTCAATTATATGTTCTTGCGCCATGTCTTAAAAATATGGAAATTAATTTTACCCCAGTATTTTTAATGCAATTTCTGTGCAAGCCAACTAAATGAAAGCTTAAGTCTATTAACTGAATGTGTTGTAATTACATTACAACATCAATGCTGTAAAAGAAACCTTAAATTAGAAATAGTCACATAAAGCTCTTACCAGAAGTTCATCATTAGCTGAAAAACACTAGCTCTGCATATAGCCCATAGGTTGCTGATGGAAGTTAGTGATTGGAGTTCATCACTTAAAAAACAATATACATTTTTTTTTGCTATGAAAACACATCACTCCACTTCATAAGACATGCAATAATCCCCTGACAGCATGTTGGTTATTTTAACGACAGATATATTCCCTTTACAAATCTTTAAAATGAAAGTCACTATCCAATATTATACAAAAGGGGTTCTTAAACTTGGTCCTTGAGGTCCAGTGTCCTGCATTTTAGCTCCAACTAACTAACTTTAGCCTTAACACATTTGCAGGGATGTTTATAGAAAGCCTAGCTTTATTAGCTAGCCCAGGTGTGTATGATTGGGGTTGGAGCTAAAATCTGCTGGACACCGGACCTCCAGGACTAAGATGGAGATTCCCCTGTAATACATCTTGGAAGAGCTACAGCAAGATAAAAATTTTATTTACTTTGTGTTCATCTGACAGAAAACAGACGTCATATACTGTACATCGAGGATGACTTGAAGGGCAGTACGTTTTTAATTAAACAGCTAAAAAAAGAACATTGTTAGTTTAATGCAGAATTTTATGCTCTAAAATGATAAAGTCAATGCAAAACACTGTTCTAGGCTAAATATAATATGCCATGCATTCACCAAAATAAGCATGAGATGTTTTGTTTTAAAGGGGTTCTTTATTACATATGAAAATAGAAATTGATATCAGAGAACAGAGACAAGTTGGCTCGGACAAATACATGTGTTTTTATTTGCATATATGTTTATTTTTTTTATATAAGTAAAGTACAGAGATGGAAATTCGTTATAAGCTCTTACAGCTACAAATATGTATTATTTTAATAATGAATCATTTTTGATTGACAGTTATAGCAGCACAATGTTCCAGGATGAATATAATACTACACCATGCTCTAGCCAAAACAAGCATGGACGAGAAATGACTCTTTTGTTGTTTTAAGGCATTCTTTATCACAAATGAAATTAGAAACTGAATTTAGAGGACAGAGACAAGTTTGCTTTGAGAGTTTTGTCAAACTACTGAAAGTGAAAATGTAAGAGTTACTATCAGAGGTTGGAGATATTCTTTCTCATGCTCGTGAAACTGCCTTCAGGGAGAAGAAGGAATGGTTCTAAGAATTTGCTGGGAACCTCTGAGCTTGCCAAGGAAGAAGCAAATGAAGCTCAAAGGCAAAGCAAGACTGACTTGTTAGATTTATTTATTCATTTATTTTTAATTTGTGAAAGCTGCTCTATTAATTTTGAATAGTTAACTTTTTAAAATGCTTTTTAAGTGTCTTATCTTCACAAAATTAATGATGAGACAAGTAAAAATAAAGTTTTTTTTTGCATTTTGGATCAAACAAATGCTGCATTGGTGAGAATGAAATAAATATTTTAAAGAAAGAGTCCAAATGTGAATGCTGAAACCAATATCAATTGACTGTTAAAATAGCAATAATAGAGGTGATAACAAGAAAGTAACATAAATAATAGTAATATTTTCAGGGTTTTTTATGTAAACAATACTATAACCTTTTTTTTTGAAAACTATAAACATAAAAATACTTTTTTTGTAAACAATTGTTTTTATTATTTCAGTTTTGGTTAATTTAGAAAGGATACAGCATATGACTATATCGTAAAACAATCCTGAACCCCCACCCCCCACCTAGGAAGACTTGTTCTATAATAATTTAAGTCAAAATATAGCTGTAAATAGAAATATTTTAAATAAAATAAATAAACAAACAAACAAACAAACAAAAAACACAAAAATAATAATGTTAAACCACATAAAGAAATGAGGTAAGTACAAATAAATAACTATTACATCATGAGATAAAGTACATATAAACAGAAAAGCTGTACATTAAAAGGTAGAAACAAAAAAATTGGCAATATTAAAAGCTATAATCCAGCACTTAAAAGTTTTTAACTGAACTCCATGCGCGCTGTTAAAAGTTCCATACAAATAATGTTCAGCCCCATTGACGTCTACTCATAATACGAGGATGCATCCAACATGAAAGTAATTTAGTAAAAAATTAAATGTAAGGATGTCAACTGAGTAATATATAATAAATAATTATAATTATAATTATAAATAATCCTAAATAATTCTGTGTTAAAAATCAGTCATTTAGATTGGTTGGGTTGAGTTTGTAAGGGTGTGAATCATGTATAAAAAAATTAAATCGCTAGAATAATTACCATAGAGCAAAGAGAAAAAGTCAAATAAACAGTTCCGGTTTTCTGGAGAGCCAAACTATATTCAGATAGAGAAATCTAATAATGTAATATAAAATATTATAATATAGTCTTATTGTATCAACAAATCAGCAAAAATGTTGTTCATTAAAGTTAAAAATGTTTATGTTGTTGCCCCCAAATACTTTACACTTTCTTGAAAATCCTTTAAAACACATGCAAATGATAAAGTTTCACTCTGTTATAATTATACATTGCAGTGACTTTACAAATCTCATGCATTCTCAATTGTTGATCGACTCTAATCCCAACTTAACATTGTATTTCCTGCGATGTGACTATTGCAGACACACACATTGCGATATGCATGTTGAAACGATTTAGGCATATGGTGCCGCCCTACAAGAAAGTAATTAACATTTTTTACCATACCATATACAATGATGATACCATTTAGACATTGTACAGGCTTATCTTTGAAGTATGCTAACTTACTCTTCTATTCTTCTAAGCCAAACCTAAAAATAGAGGCCACGTCCCATAAGTGATAATGCATTTAACAACAGCTCAAAAGCACAAATTGAAAAAAAAGAAACAACAACAGCAGTGTGCAAATAAATATTATCAGTATGGTTTCTGCCATGAAATGCTTAAGAAATGAGTAATACAGTGAAGCAGTGAGAATATAGTAGTATGTTCGCCTAAGAGCAAGAAGGTCGCTCGTTCGAGCTTCGGCTGGGTCAGTTGGCGTTTCTGGGTGGAGTTTGCATGTTTTCCCCGTTCTCTGCGTGGGTTTCCTCTGGGTGCTCTGGTTTCCCCCACAGTCCAAAGACGTGGTATAGGTGTATGGATGTTTCCCAGTGGTGGGTTGCAGCTGGAAGGGCATCCGCTGCATAAAAACCAAGTGTGCCGCAAGCCTACGTTTGAGTGAAGGTTTCGGCCGTTAGATCGCCCCCTGGGGGCTGGCTGCAGTACAAGTCATAAAGCCCGCCTCCTCCGTGTTAATGAAGGAGACTTGAGCCCAAATAAAAAAAAAATATTACACTTGCAATAAAATGTCCCGAAAGATAGTTCTGGTCGATTAAGGCACTGGTTATTGTGCTGAAATAGGTGCAGATCTTCATTTTTGTAAACAGTTTGTTTTTAGCAGTAATTTAATGCTGGGCGTGTCATCGTGATTGACAGCTGTGATTGACAGTTTCTCAAAGCGCGGCGTCTGAGCTTCGGCAGGAGACTGAAGTAGACTGAAATGTTTTTATTCGATTTCTGTGTTATTTTACCATGACAAAATGAGTTCAGCAGTAAACTATAGTTTCTGACATACATGATCCTGGTGGAACACTGTTTATTCGCTAAGTTCAGGGCTTTTTTTGGGCTTTATTAGTTTGCTGATACACGCCTAGCCACCCAGATAGCAAAACACAGTTCCGGCTAGATTCTCGCCTGCCGGAGACTTATCTCTTAGAGCTCAGACTGACTAATGTTACCTCTGCTGGACCTACTCCGGATGCCTGGACTCACTACCCAATTCCAGCCCGAGTCAATCGAGCCAGATGCGGCGGCCAAGCGAGCAGGCGCTGCCGCATGCGAGCCGGAATCAGCCCGCGACGCCGCGAGTAAGTTATGCGCTGCGGCCTGGAGCTGGCGCGATTGAATATATAAAACCCTCATATTTGTTAACGTTATTACATCCATTTGTATTGATATGACAGCAAACGCATGCTGAGAAGTTCGGGGGGCGTAGTTGATTTTACATAAAGCGTTTGATTGGAAGCTCGACTCTGCTCATTTTCGCGGCTCCTCCTCTGGCTCCATCAGACAATCCTTCTGCGCATGTCTGGCTCCAATTTCAGCAGTCTTTTGCGACAGTTTGTGCCCGTCAAGCAGGCGTTTTGCCCTCAAGGCGTTCAATGGGAAAAAGGGCTGTCGCGTCGTCCATATTTTTTACAGTCATTGATAAAAACATATGCTGGATAAGTTGGCGATTCATTCCGCTGTGGCGACCCCAGATTAATAAGTGGACTAAGCCGAAAACAAATGAATAATATAATATAATATAATATAATATAATATAATATAATATAATATAATATAATATAATATAATATAATATACATTTTTTCTTGCCTTGAGCTCAAATCTCTTAACAAAACCCATATATTCTGAGGAAAAACAGTGTTGTAGTGCAGATCTCCAAGGCCAGACCCCGCTATAAAGATAAGCTTGGACCGTATCCTTACGTTTGTTCATAAGACTGTGCTCTGCCATGGATTATATTAATAACACATTTCTGATATTACACTCTGCCGATTTGATACTTAAAAAGGCAAGAAACAAAAGGCTTTTGGATCATATCTGCATGTTTTAACTGTTGAGAGCGTGCAGTGCCTCTATTTTCTATTTCTGTGAATGATGTAATTTCATTTGTCATGCAAGCTATTTTAAAGCATTCAGAAATGTAATGGATACATTTATGTAAAAATGTAATAACATACTTATCCTAAAAAAATGTATAAACATTTGAAGGATAGAGGCAAAGCATAAACAGTCTTTTATCATTTTATAAACTGATAAATAAACGGTATACCTGACAGAATTTATAAACTACTGATAATACTAAATACCATTTTAATGAGTGTATTCTGTAAATGTGTAAAACAGATAATTCACACAGGCTCACCAAAATTGCACAATAAAAGATTGGAAAAACGTTGCCTGATCTGATGAGTCTCGATTTCTGTTGCAACATTCGCATGATAGGGTCAGAATTTGGTGTCAACAACATGAAAAAATTGATCCATCCTTCCTTGTATCAACAATTCAGGCTGCTGGTGTAATGATGTAGGGGATATTTTCTTGGCACACTTTGGGCCCATTAGTACCAATTGAGCATTGTGTCAACACCACAGGCTTCCTGAGTATTGTTTGCTGACCATGTCCATTCCTTTATGACCACAGTGTACCCATCTTCTGACTTGGCTCCTTCCAAGCAGGATAACACGCCATGTGATAAAGCACAAATCATCTCAGACTGGTATCTTGAACATGACAATGAGTTCACTGAACTTAAATGGCCTCCACAGTCACCAGATATCAATCCAAAAGAGCACCTTTAAGATGTGGTGAAACAGGAGATTCGCATCATGGATGTGCAGCTGACAAATCTGCAGCAACTGTGTGATGCTATCCTGTCAATATAGACCAAAATGTCAGAGGAATATTTTCAGTACTTTTTTGAATCTATGCCACAAAGGATTAAGGCAGTTCTGAAGGCAAAAGGTGGTCCAGCCCGGTACTAGTAAGGTGTACCTATTAAAGTGGCCAGTGAGTGTATGTATAGGTAAATGTAGTATAAGCTATGTAGTATATGCTATGTATATACCATATATAGTATTTTACATCTTATCTTCTAGGGGTATTGGATTCAATTGCTAACGACAATTGGATTGAATCGTTTGTGCACTCATAAATCTTCGGCCAGATGTTTGAGATGAATAAATAATCAAAAATATACTTTCTCTTTTTCCTGTCCTGAGGGTATCCATCTGGCATGACACCAATTCCTGAAAATCAAACTCACATATTAGGAGATAAAGCAACCTCCAACTTTGCTCATTCAGTCCAACACGAGGTGACATCTAAATTAAATCAAAACTAAACAGAAGAAGCACAAACTCTCGTGCTGGGAGTCACATGAGACGTTAACCATGGACGTCACTCGCCGTTTAAACTTTAAATGTGTATCCAATTTTCTCCAACACACCGCCTGTTTGTCTTCCCTGCCCTGACATGGCAGAGTCCCGCATGCCATTTTGCAGAGCTATCCCTCCAAGTCATCCAACAAGGCGCTCGCATGAGTGTGGCAAGAGCAATTTCTAATTTATAAAAGCCAAAAGGATCGATTCAATATTCATGAACAATCTGTCCTGTCACAATGAGCCATTTCTGTAACTGGGGGGCCAGTATGATGACAGCGCAGCGACATAAAGGAAAAGTTCTGCCTCCGCGTATTCAGGACGACTTCAGCCTACATCTTCCTCGGCCTACAACTATTGCATCAACTCTTTTTCTTTTCCTTCAGATATCCACCTTTTTGGCCCATGATGGTTTGCATGAACTATGGGAGTAACTTTTGTTAAACAATCCAACGCAATCTCACTGCAATTCAGAACTTTTTTTTATTTAGAGGCTGATTTGTGTTCATTTGTACACTTAAAAATTATTGTTGGATTTACTAAATAATTTTTAATGTAATGGTTTATACCAGTGGTTCTCAAACGTTTTTCATCAAGTACCACCTCAGAAAAATATTGTCTCTCCAAGTACCACCAAAATAAGCAGTATTGAAATACAGTAGCGTAGTAGGCCCAGTAAAGGAGCTACAACTCTGCACAGTTAAAAAAAAAACGTGGCAGATTACCTCAGAAATATAGGCTATATGTCATATATGGCATATTATATACATCATTTTTGATAAATTTTGAAATGTGTGTAGCATGTACATGACATATTTCATTCCTCTGCGTACCACTAGAAGGAAGCCTGCGTACCAGTAGTGGTACACGTACCACAGTTTGAGAACCACTGGTTTATACAATTCACTGAATTAACTGAATTTAAATAAATTATCTTGAACATTACTAAATTTAATTTGCTGGTTTTAATTTAGTCCATATAAATTGTTTACAACCATTAACCTTAAAAAATGTAGTTAATCAATCATATTTTTTAGTGTATACAATTTAATTTATACAATTTTGTATGATTTGCCCATCCGCCAATGAGGTGCAGAGTTGGGGGAGAGCTTTAAATATATAGAGATCTCTTTAAATATAAAGCAGGACAGACAGACAGAAAAAAATAAATACTTTGCCATCTTGCCAAATGACAAACGTTCCAGACATACATTATATGCACGTGCTCTTTAATAAAAACTCAATCTTAGTTCATATGGTTTAATATGCAGTTAAGCGGCGAGGCAGTGGCACAGAAGGTAGTGCTGTCGCCTCACAGCAAGAGGGTTGCTGGTTCGAACCTCGGCTAAGTTGGCGTTTCTGTATGGAGTTTGCATGTTCTCCCTGCGTTCGCGTGGGTTTCCTCCGGGTGCTCTGGTTTCCCCCACAGTCCAAAGACATGTGGTACAGTTGAATTGGGTAAGCTAAATTGTCCATAGTGTATGAGTGTGGGTGTGAATGTGTGTGTGGACCATAGCCGCTAGTGCCTCTGTTGCACGTACAAATTAGCCACTCTTCTGACAAGTCAAATAGTTATGTTTCTTTGTGCATTTGAGTTGAAACAGTGAGAATAAAAAAACAATTTGGTGTCATTATTCTCCTCAAAAGTTCATCAATCTAATATTAAAAAGGAAACTTTATAATTAACAAATTAGCCAACTTTCTGCACACTAAACTAGAACTTTCAACAGAAATTTATGGAGATATATATAGAGTTAAAATCAGAATTATTAGCCCTCCTGAATTATTAGATGGCTTGTTTATTTTTTCCCCAATTTCTGTTTAAAAGAGAGAAGATTTTTTCAATACATTTTTAAACAAAATAGTTTTAATAACTCATCTCTAATAACTGATTTATTTTATTTTTGGTGACAGTAAATAATGGTGACAGTAAATAATATTTTACTAGATTGTTTTCAAGACACTTCTATACAGCTTAAAGTGACATTTCAAGGCTTAACTAGATTAATTAGGCTAACTAGGCAGGTTAGGGTAATTAGTCAAGTTATTGTATAATGATGGTTTGTTCTGTAGACTGCCGAAATAAAAATAGCTTAAAGGAGCTAATATTATTGTATTTAAAATGCTTTTTAAAAAATTAATAACTTCTTTTTTTCTAGCTGAAATAAAACAAAAAAGGCTTTCTCCAGAAGAAGAAAAAAATATCAGACATACTGTGAAA